>NC_051154.1:235420120-235672620 GCF_013339745.2 Dermacentor silvarum | reverse complement strand
CACATTTCGTGAACTCGCTCTGCTATATACTCGCTTTTCCACATTGCTTTACAGTCTAACGTCTTTATAACAAAGTGCTTGGGCCATCCCAAATCATTCGTTATACATGTGCAATTCGTTGTAAAGGTCGTGCACCACATAGCTCACAATAAAACCGGGACAGAATCATTCCTTCGTTATACAGGTCATTTTGCTGTATAGAGGCGTTCGCTGTAGAGGCACTCGACTGTACAGACCTGACTCATTTTGTCATTAACGAGTTTACTCACTCAAGCAGCAACGAGCTCTGACACGTTCCGTCGTGATTTTATCCCACCCGTTTCATTATTTTGTGTTTAGATAAATGGCGATTATAGCATGATGTAAGCGGTCGAGTTGATGCCGTTTAACGGAAACTTCGGCCGACATGTGTCTGGAGACGTCAAAAGGAAAAGAAAAAAGAAGAGAATTGCAGCAAAATCGCCGCTGCACATAACGTATAGCCTGTCTTTTATGTGTCTTGCGCGTGGGAACACGGAATTTTGACCTGTGCGTTGTAAAAGTCAGTTTCATAAGGAAGTCGAATATTCGCAGTACCGACACTTGCACAAAAAAGCGCAGCAGCATGCGATAGTAAAAGTAAGCCGCGTTGCCTCCACGCGTGAGTCAAGTAGCGCCCGCTTTTCTATTTTAACTTCATATTTTATAGGCATTTACATGTTTCAGTTTTTTTTTTCCTTAACCTCATATCTACGAATACATAGGCGCAACCTGTCGCATATGCAGTTTACGCACGCCGCCAGCCGCATGCTTTGAATTTCGTGTCGTAACAGGGGCCACTTTTCTCTCATTCTGAAACAAAGTCAAAAAAGACTCGTCCAGCTCTGCAGAAGTGGTGGCGACGCAGTTCCACAGCCATAAAATAAAAATGAAAAAAAGAAGAAGAAAAAGAACTTAGGTTCAGCGCGACACAGGTTCGACCACTCAGCCAGTCACGGCGCAACCGTTGCCCTGTCGACCCATGTACTTCAAAGAACCAATAGGCTGTCCAAGTAAAACGTCGAAAAGTGTATATGGAAGACTATATAAAGGTCGGGCTATGTACTCCGGACGGAAAGTTTTGCAGTTCTTTTATTCACCTTTATATTTTATTGATCTCAGCGGGCCTTTACGTCAACTCTTGTTGGAGAACAGGAAAACGCTGTCGAAGGGTTTTACAACGGTCAAATGTCAACTCAATGACGTTCGCGACGTTCGCTTCATTCCACCACTACAGCGACCGCTACGAGTGCACATCTCAACGTAAGTGGGCGCTGATTGGAAGAGAAATTAAACTTGGCAGTTCATAAGTAAAGCCGAAATCACCTAGCGCTTCGATGAACCCTCTGCTGGTATACTTCTTTTCTTATAGGTTGGCATATACTAGGATGACACTTGACAACAGTGGGGAACGTGGAAGAATGGTGGGTCATGCTCGCCGAACTGCGGTTGCTAAATTGAAGGGAGAGCATTTAACCTTTACTGTCATCGCCTTTCTTATATTTATTTTACTGCGACAACAGTTTTTTTTTTCTTTTTTTCCGCGTGGGTTGCCACTCGGCATAATGTGGAATTGAAATTGTGAATAAGAGCGGAGCAAAGAAAAAAAAAAAAGAATCTCGAAACTGGGCTTGTTTTCTCCTCCCGTCCATTGCGTTACGCTAACGATGATCGTTGTTGCCATCAGCGTTGTTGTTTATTCTTCAACCTCCTAATCCCCAGCTTCACCGTCGCTATAAGGTGATGAAAAAGAAATATTTCTCGACAACTAGCTTTCTATCCCAGCAGACAACCTCAGCCCTAGCAACACCGGCTTACAAGGCAGGCTCGTCTATTTCGCTTATAATTTAATCCCGAGAGCCACGTCTACGTTTACCATGTCAGAATACAAGGAAACTGTGCTTGTACATGCCGTTTGCAAAAAAAAAAAAAAAAATGACTACGCCGCCGTTTACTTGGTGAACTGCCTAGCAGGAAAGCTAGCTTTAGAATTATGAAAAGGGTCTATTCGGAGCCGGAAGCCCTAACCGCTGCGCTGTCGCGCAACATTTGCCCTTGGCAATTCGTGCGTTATTTTACGCCGCCACACAGACTCTGAGATTACTGCCGTCCGTAAATGCATCTCAGAGGCCACAACAGGCAGTACTGCAGCGGACGAGGACGAAGTTCTGTGTATCGCAAAGAAGTTCTTTGCTACCTGTCGAAATAAAAGGGGATTTAAAAGCGCGCGTCATACTTTTATGCATTGTTTCTGAACTGGCTCTTTCTTTATCCGTCTTTAAGCAGCTGGAGTTTTTTTCTTCTTTTAGCCCACCGGGGCGAGGAACAGCCTGCTAAAATTATTTAATGAAGTTTATTCTCTCTCTCTCTCTTTTGTAGCATCAAATACAAACTGTCTGCGAACATTGATACTGAAGCGGCTCATACTGAGTAATGCTTCTTCTCGGTAATCTAGTGTTAAAAATACGCAAGGAGCCCTGAAAATTCGCAGGATAGCCTTTGATGAGTTAAACTTCTAAGGGGAAGCGGAACAGTGAAATATTAAGTCGTACGCTATAACACATTCACCTAGCGCCTTTACGTACTACCGTTCTAAGAGGAGCATCACGAGTACCTAGATAAATGTTGCATGTAAACGCACGCGAATCTTAGCCGCTCTGCTTCATATTCAACATGGCCATTCCAGCATAATATCTCATCACAATGCAGACACATGTATTCAGCGCTATGCGTCGCTTTGAATGTAGCAGCAACAGTGGCGCCTGCTGTTATCTAAAAAGTGCGGCAAGAATGCATTAAATATTGGTAATTTCACCACATTCTGCTCCGGCGCTTTATTGTGCTTCAGATAACATATTTTCCCGGTAATTGCTCGCGGTTTACGCAAACGTTTCCCGTTGTTTTCCGCTTGTGTCAACGTGTGTGTACACACTTTCTGACGTAGGGGGTGACAACCTACAGCAGCTCCGGTAGGCATATACTGCGCACAATATGAATGCCAGAGTCTGTGACAGTCTGACAGGCGGCCTCTACTGATTAAGTGCGCGATCGCACCTGTAGTCGCCCATCCGGGCCGGCCAAATATTGAAATCACGTCACTGTCACTCAGCGCTGCTATAGTCACGCACCGCAATGACCTACATCGACTCCGGGTACCGCGTGACGTTCCTTTGCAGTTTCTCTGTACCAAGAGCAAGGGTGTGCATTGTCGTAAAGGTTATCAACTTGTGTGCAGGCCCCGTTGCAACAGTCGCTCTCTGCTTCCTCATTAAGAGACACGCGTTACGGCTTCACAGATCTCACGAATTTGCTGAGAGTGTCCAGCTTTCCAGTCTGGGAAATAGTGCCGCAAAGGAAAGGAAAGTGTACCGCTGACGAATGCAAATATCTATCGTTGAGAGAGAGAGAGAGGAGAGAGCGAGAAGGAGGAAGTGAGGAAGGGTGTGAGGGAGAGAGGGACAGGGAAAGACAGGGAGGTTAGGCAGTGTGAGTAAAGTTCCAGTCTTTGTATGGTATAGGTAAAAGCTGCAGTATTGCGTCATTACTTCAAGGAGTCTGAGCGGACTCCTTGAAGGATAATAGGATAAAGTGAGGCGCTCACCATAAGACTTTATGAAGTGGACCATCGTATTGAAGAGGATTATTGTAGCGCAGGTACACGAGCAAAGAAGAAAGAATAGACGAGAGAGAGAGAGAGATCGAGATCTCTGTCTCGTGTATTCTCTCGTCCTTCCTCGTTCACTTGCGCTTCGCAGAAACCTTTTTTCAATATGGCATACCAGCAAGTCCAACTGCTCACCACCGTTGTATCGACTTGTCAAAGAGCAACCGCGATACAGGCTGGAAGAGGACTCGGAAGACTGAGAGAAAAGCTGCGCAGGCACGATTACATTTACTATTGCCTAAGCGCTAAAAATTCGATTGTAATTTTAATGCGAATAACAGTATAGGGACACTACCGAGGTAGAGCGCATTTTTAAAGATAATTTGGTATATTGATGGCACTGTTTATGTTTTTTTTTCTGCCTATACAATCTCTTCGCCGTCACACACGCTCTGACTGCAGCCGTTTGCTTTCGAGCACCCTAAATTTTTATCAGGTCACCTCCCGCGAATCCTCAGATGAATCAGATGACACTTCACTAAAATCTTTCATTTCATACTATATGGATGATGTTCTTGGGCAACGCCGTTGCACCCGCATGCTGTTATGCTAGGCTATACCGAAGTGGTAGCGCAATACAAACGAATATGCAGAGCAGGAGCGTTTTTCGCGCGGTCACAGAATACGTCAATAACTATAGCTCTTTGTCGCCTTTTGCCATGATGTAGCCGTTTCTGTGGCCTTTCTCCTTAGCCTCCTCCATTTAATGGGAAATAAATAAATGAAGTGAAATGAAAAATGATATATGAGAGAGTGTTCTATAAAGGTCACATTCATTTCGGGGCAGGCGCTCAGGCAGCAACGTAAATGTTCTGCATGTACACCTATTATGTATATACGTTTCCCCCGGAAAGATGCGCCGGCTTGTTCTTTAGACAATGAGTTGCGCGTTTTTCGCTCTATACTCGCAAAGCCCAATGGCGCAGTTGCTAGTTCATTGCGTCCGCTCGGACCGTCAGATCAATAATTCGAATCCTGTCGGCGGACAAATTGCGGACGAACTTATGTTCTCCGTGCGCTTTATGATTGACGATGGAGGTCAGGCATCGGGTGAAAAACCGAGAACACAAAACCAAGACAGTGAACTCTAAAAAACCGCTGCTCTAAAAACCTTCGCACTAATTGGCTGCTTCGAATCTTCGTCGCTGAAGGGGTATATACTACAGAAAACACTAACGGGTGCACTGCTGCTTGAAGAAAGTCATTCAAATCCCTCCCCCCCCCCCCTCGCCCCACACACAAACACACACACAAAATGTATTGACGTGGAGCTCGAGAGACGCACGGAAAACCGCCTGCCTCGTATAACAAGTTCAGTTTCCGGCCGTCCTGCAGAGCGCCGGAACTGCTCGAGAAAAGAGGGGATGTGGCGGCCGCACGACGACGTCTGCGTTCGAGAGAATCGTCGGGAATAAAAACAAGAAAGTTAAAAGCACTTCCCTGCCTCGGTAACTTCTATGCCTGTTGTATGAATGGCTTAAATTGTGCCGCTCAGGCTAGGCTATGCAGACGCTGCTATACAGTGCAGCGCACCTGCGCGAACTCCCCTCCCCCTGAGAGCGAGGACGTTCTCGAACCTCTGGCTCGTTAAACGCCGCGTCTCTCGGCGCATTATCGATGTTTATTTCATGAGTCTCGGGAAGCGCGGGCTCGAGCCCACTTCTGAAGAGATCGCTGCCAATCGAGAAGCCATTCGCGGAGGTCTCGCTGCAGTGACGAGGAACAGCGGGCTGGCGCTGTTTGCCGCTCGGAAATAGACCGCCGGCCACGCACGACGTCGAAAGCCCTCCGCCGCCCCCACTCGGTGGACCTCGCCGAATGCTGTGGGGCGGTCGAGTGCTCTTGGCCACTGCCGGCGGGTATCACTCAAACGTCGTCGCGCGCGTGTGTGTACACAAGCGCAGAACTGAGCTAGAGCGCGGGGCGGCGCCCAGGACTGTGACTGCCGCAGCTGCGGGAAGCCGACGTTCTGTCGCCGATATATATCCGCTCCGCGCTATCGCTCTAACCCTTGCCGACGTCCACGCGTCTTATCTATATCGGCGAGTGACAAGCCCGAGTCGACCGCGGAGAAAACACGAAACCTCGGTTGGACGAGGCGGGTGCGCCCAGTTTCTCGTGATTTCCTGTGGAAACCGAAGGAGTGAAGTGGGCGAGAGAAGGACCCACTTTCCTGAAACCTTTGGTTGAAGCCCATTTTTCGCTTTAGCTTGCTTATTTCATTGTTGTTGTTTCTTAGTTTTCTTCCTTCGTTGTCTCTGCCACTTCCAAAGAAAAAAGAAGAAGAAGAAGAAGCACAAAGATCTCTGGTTTCACGTATTCAAAATCTTGAATGAGAATCAATTAAGCTGTTATAGTATATAGTGCGCCAAAGAGCATTGCCACCAATTTCCACGCAGTTGCCGGGTAAGCATGGAGTTGGTCGTGCGACTACTAAATGGTAGCGCAGTGTACTCGGTTCTGCAGCGCATTGTTTTCTGAAAAAAAGAAGAAAAAAAAAATCTGAAGGAATGCTACTATAGTATATCTTTGGCATTGCACCCGTACAATGCCTTAATGACAGGGTATGTACAAGGGCGGAGTATAGCGTGGATGCTCGCTATTGTCATCTGCAATAGCTTTTGTTGGAAACCGCCCTCAATCCGAAATAAACAAGAAATTGTGACAAGGCAATGCCTTCCTCATTGTGCTGTTGATTAATTTTAATGCGTGCTTTTTCGTTTTCGATAAGCAAAGGTAAAGAGATGTCGAAAAGGACTGCTGTTTCAGTAATCCATGCTCGGTTGAGTTCTTATCACCAAATGCGGAGGTCTTCGCAAGTCTCAGGAGGTCTTCGCAAGTCTCGCAAGTCTCCATGAATCGCAAGTCTGTCACTTGCGGTTCATGGAGTAGTTCTCCTGGTGTCCGACATGTAGAAAACTCTGGAGATGGTTTCATCATGACCCCGCAGAGGTTCACTGGCTCCAGAGT
Source organism: Dermacentor silvarum (assembly GCF_013339745.2). NCBI lineage: Eukaryota > Metazoa > Arthropoda > Arachnida > Ixodida > Ixodidae > Dermacentor > Dermacentor silvarum. The sequence continues at coordinate 235,665,968 of NC_051154.1, read as the reverse complement.
GCCACTGGGGCGCTGTGAAGCCACAGTACTCGCCACACGCACAGTATTCGGTGTATAAGCTTCGAAGGTGGCTGCTCCCGGCATTGAAAACATCACGCATTAAAGTAATATAAAACAAGAAAGAACTCCTTTTAAGACATGGGTGTGCGAATGCTCGAAACTTTCGTATAACGAATCCAATACTGTCCTATCCCATTCGGTCTTCGAATTGAATAATCACTATTTTTAAGCACGAATATTTCTCGAATAGTTTTCCAATATTTCAGAATCGTCAACCGTGCTCAATAAAACAGGAAATTGGAGCGAAAGTACGATAAATTTCATCTCCGCGGCCATAGCAGTAATGAATGAAACAGGAGGAGTTATACGGACTGGAGCAGGCTGCGTCGCTCAGGGAGCCCAGGCTTTACCGGCTAAACCGCGCCATTATTCGCGCTATCCTAAGTGTCCCGCTGGGTATGCGAACCAACTGCCTATTTGTTCGTAATGTTCCATTTGTGCTTTCAATAAGCGAAGCTTCATGACCTGCAAGGTGATGGCAGAATATATACGTATAAGATGGCGCTTGTTTATTGATATCGTGATCAATTGTCATTTCTACATTTTGTTCTAAGCACACGTGACTCGCCGCGGGAAGATTAGTGGTTATGGTGTTCTGTTGCTGAGCACGAGGCCGCGGATTTCATTTCTGGTCGTGGTGGCCGCATTTCTATGGTGGGGGGGGGGGATGCAAGAATAAGAACTGATGCAGATCCAACGCGCATCTTAGAATCCATACGAAGCGGCTTATCAAGTGCTATAAATTAGCCCATTTCATTGCTGCGTCTTTGGCGCTCACCCGTGCTATATTACGCAATGTGACACAGGCGGCGATCGTCTTCAAAGAGTATCGACGCTAGCACGATAGTAGTATAAGGGCGACAGTGGCCTTAATGAAGTCTTTCGTAAGAGTCCTTTGACAGCATACCATCCAATACTTGATAGCATACCACTGAGAATACGTGCCATTTGATATGTTTCTTTTCTTCCTTTTTTTTTTTACTAATTGGACTACATAGCTTATGGAAGACACGCATGTTGGGCCGAAATGCTGAACCCATTGTGTTTCGTCGAAATAGCAGTATGCTCAAATGATTGGTCAATTGAAGGACATGTATGACTTAACAGAGTTTCAACCGGTCTGGTACTACCTCTCGATAAGTTGCTTGGCGTTGCCACTTTTTTTTTTTTAAGTTCAAAACTATAGTTGTAGTTGTTGTGTGGTGCATGGTGTGCACCGCGTGGTTTATAGGTCTTTTCTGAGCCATGAATATGAGATGTGTTGCCTAGTGCTTGCACGTTTCTTGCGCATAGTATGTTTCTAGCATATATACATAATGTAATAAATAACGTGTAAGATAAAAAAGCGCGATTGTACGTGGCCTACTTGTTAGAACAACGGGTTGCTGTGCTGGCGGACCGAGGTTCGATACCACCGTCAAACACGTAATTTGTTTTTTTTTTCTTTTAATTAATGACCTGTTCGGCAAGGCAGCAGCAGCTCCCTTGAGCCACAGTCAGGAAAGTCCGCGAGAGATCGCATAGAAAGCGTCACATTAAAACGATCCTATAGTTAGATTTAGGCATGTTTTAAATACCCCAGGTGGTCAAAATTAGGGGCGGGCAAATAGTGATTTTTTCAGACCGAATCGAATACGAATCGAACAGTGCCAGAAGCGAATCGCGTCGAATATCGATTAGTTTTCGAATAACAAATAATATGAAACCATGTTCACGTCCCAGTATTCCTAATGTTAGCTAGTTTCTGTCAAAACGTTATGAAGCGTTGTTTATTAAAACCACAAATGAAGCGTTAAGAGCAAACAAGTAGCTTTTTCGCAATGCACAGGGCTCTTCAGAGTGCACATGACTGCTGGATAGCCTGTAAAGTATGACGACCTAAGTGACGTATAGCCGGCTCCACTACGCGAGTTCTCATGTTTTGTGTCTCTGCTATGCCCGCGGGGGTGAAAATTTACCGTAGTTTGGCTCCAATTTTTATCTTTATTATTCGCGTTTACAAGTAGTGACTCTTCGATTCAAAGAGCGATTCAAGTAGGACACTATTCAATTCGTTATTCGAAAATTTCTAACATTCGCGCACCCCTATAGCCACGTTAATACGAAGCCCTTCATTACAGCGTCTCTCACAGCCCCAAAGTTAGTTGGATTGGGACGTTAAATCTCATGAATCAATCATCACAAGCAACCGTGATTTGAAGACCAATAAATATTACTAATCGGGGCTGTGAACTCACTACTGAATATAATAGGGTGGCCTACTTGCCTCACAAAGATGATACGCCTTGAGAAATGGCGTATAGGTGGTATATACTGCATGCTCTTTAAATACAGTGGAATAAGGACGTAATAGTATGCACAACAACTCTTGAGTGCTTTCGCGAAGATAATTCATTGTTTTCGTGAGCCACAAGTTGGAGATTTGGCTCTTCAAAAGCATCATTAAGGGTGTTGATTACTTTGTATAGTGTACTATTCTATATAGAAATGAAGGTAAAACAATGGAATGATGATGGATTATTTCGCTTAATTATGCTAGGACAATATGCGACTATGTTTTCTCTTTTTCTTTGAGCCATGCTAAGTGACTATCATTACCGAGAGAAATCTGCAGACAACTTTCATCACACTAGGGGACTATCAAGTTCACGGGCGCATGGAGATGCGGGCGCATGACGCTCAGCCTAATTCCTTGCATAAACATTTGGGAGCCGCGGAACACTGGAAACGATTGCAAAGCCGCGGTATAAAACGGTCGCGAGGGTTAGTGGCCCAGGTCTTGAAATGTGCAGCGACTAAGCAATGCGCAATCGGAAGGGCCAACAGTTCCACTACGCAGCATGGGTTTTATGTTCGCGTTTAATCTTGCACGAAATGAGTACAGACGGTTTAAACTAGGCTTTAGTCAAGCCCCCGTGGAGTTCCGCCAAATGCCGTTCCTGGCCGGTCATATAAGGCAACAAAAAGAAAGATGAGGCATGTAAACGCCGTATACCCCTGGTCGACTCCGAAACTGAACTCAGAGTCTCGATCCCGAGATATGCCTTCTCCCCTACAACCTACGACTATGAAGCTTAACAGGGTCTCACAGTACATCTTGAATACGGCAAATACTACCTCCGCCCTACCCCCTTTTCCCCCAGTCGCTACGTGGTGCTCGCACGAGCATCTTTACAAAATATGAATTGTTTGCGCGCAGCAGGGAAATCTATTGTGAAGATCGCACGTGCTTTCCTGCGACTTTACTAAAGCCCCTCGCCATCCCGCGATCCAGCCCCATTATATCGTGGAAGCACGCGATGGCTTTTATAACGGATGCTATTATAGTCCCATTTCTTTAGTGGTCGCGACCAATAGATGCCAGCGCACGAAAAGCTGTAGCAGCTTTCAGGAATAAGTGCTACTGTGGGGAAAATAAAAGCGATGAAAAGCAATCAAGAATAAGCGTAATCACTGCCGTACCCGAGTGCCTCTTGTGAAGAACAACTAAGTAAAAGCAAAACTGTGCTACACGGCCAACCGATAGAGACCGAAGCAAAGTCCTACGTGTCTGTGCATTGTAGCTTGCAGATAGAGAGAGAGAGAGAGAGAGAGAGAGAAAGGCAAAAGAAAGACAGGGAGGTTAACCAGAGATTATCTCCGGTTGGCTACCCTGTACCGGGGGAGGGGTAAAGGGATGCGATAGGTGAGAGAGAGAAAAATAATTAAAAGAAGGGGAAAAAAAGAAGAAAACCACACACACACACACACACACACACACACGCACGCACACGCACACGCACACGCACACGCACACGCACACGCACACACACACACACACACACACACACACACACACACACACACACACACACACACACACTCAAAACAGAACTGTTTCTGGGGGCACTGTCACGCCGTCTGCGAAGGCGTTCTAGTGTTGCATAGTGTCAACGTCCCATCCTACGTCACACAGGGTTGAGTCACAATTTGTCACTGAGTCCGGTGTCTTTTAAATAACGAAGCAGTGCATTCAGGGCGGCTCGCGCTGTTCGTGTAGGCCAGCATCCAAGGAAGTTTTCCGTTATTGGGCGTTTGTCCAAATGATCTATCGTGGCTGAGAGGGCTGTTCTCTGCGGGTTGAAACGAGGGCACTCACAAAGAAGGTGCGCGATTGTTTCGTTACACCCGCAGAAGTCACAAAGTGGGCTATTGGCTATTCCGATAAGAAAGGAGTACGCGTTTGAAAACGTGACTCCCAACCATAGACGGACTAAAGTGTACAGTCACGTCGTGGAAGGTCGGACGGAATACGGAGCTGTAAATTAGGGTCCAGGGTATGAAGGCGTGCACTTGAGAAATCAGATGAATTCCATTGAACCAATGTTAGGTCACGCGCAAGCGCGGAAATTTTTTGCGCTGCGTCGGCTCTCGAAAGAGGAATGGCAACGCAGTTGACGCCGTCATGCATGGGCAGATCGGGACGCTGCGTCCGCTCGATCATTGCCATGTACGCTACAGTGACTAGGCAACCACTGATATATTATATCGTGTCCTTCGTCAACTATGCGATGGTGTACTTGTCTGATCTCTGCGACGAGCTGCTCTTGTGATCCATGGCGCAGTACTGAGAGTAAACTCTGGAGGGCTACCTTGGAGTCACAGAAGATTGACCATGGATGGGGTGGTTCCTCCAGAATGAAATAAAGAGCCGCACGGAGGGTTACCAGTTCAGAAGCTGTCGTTGATGAGACATGTGACGTCTTTAGCTGTATTTTGACGGATCTTGCTGGAGTCACCACCGCGGCAGCTGAACTTGTAGGTTTGACTCTGTGACATCGACGTAAACATGTACGCGGCCACTGTGAACCTCATGTAAAAGTTCTAATGTGGCTTGTTTCAGGGCAAATGACGGCATGTGAGATTCCTTCGTGATGCATGGGATGGTGAGGCGCATTTCAGGTTTGTGCAGGCACCATACAGGTGAGCATGGTCTCGCAGCAGGCATGTAGTTCGATGGCAACGAGGTACGATTGGCAGCAATGATACGACTGAAAGTTGTGTGTGGCCTTTCTGTGGGTAAAGAAGCAAGATGGTGAAAAGGTAGTCAGACAACGTGCCGAATATGCGCCCTGAGAGCGTCGGTGGCTAAGTACGTTGATATTGGGTGAACTCGCGCTATTACAATCGTTGCCGGTGTAGACGCACACTTCGGAAGACCGAGACACGCGTCCTTAGGGCTTTCAGCTTGTAGTCCCTGGAAGTACACGCAGGTTTGTTTTGCAAATGTTGCCTAGCACAGGGAGGCTGTATCTTGCGAAACCAAGGAACAAGGCATTATAAAGCGCATTGACCGCACCGATGTGCCCCATGACTTTCCACTTAGAAATTTGAGGAGGTGTGTTATTGTCGTTAACCTCTTCTTTAGGTATAAAACGTGCGGGCTCCATGATAGGTCGTGGTCAATAATTACCACTAAAAAGCGGTGTTTCCGTGCGTTTGCAATTGCTTACCATTGACACTCGGAAGGCCTCATTGCCTTCCGAGTGAATATAACAAGGCAGCATTTCTCTGAAGACAGCTATAAGTTCTGTTTTCGCAAGTATAATGATGTTAATGTAGCTGCCTTTTGTAGCGTGTTACAGCAGAAGCTGTAACACGCCCCACCTTGTGGTACTCCACGGAATGTTTGGTGGTGAGTCGTGGCGCCATCCTCGGTCATCACGAAGAAATGTCTGTCAGTCAAATAGCTGCATAGCCACTGAAAAGTGCGGCCACCGATTGGGCTTCAATCGGAGCCTCTATAATGGCATAATGTGCTACATTATCGTAGGCGCCTTTTATGTCAAGGAACAATGCCGTAGTGAGTCGTGTCAGACGTTTTTGATGTTGAACAAACGTGACCAAATCGATGACATTGTCTATGGATGAGCGCCCACGCCGGAAGCCAGACATAGCATCTGTGTACATGTAATTCTCCAGGTACCATTCCAGGCGCGTCAAACCATTCCTTCCATTATTTTTCCGATGCAACTGGCCAGAATGTTGGGGGGGGGGGGGGGGGTATACGATGAGAAATATAACGGTGATTAACCAGGTTTGAGAAGTGGTACTAAGCGGCTGCATTTCCAGTCACGTGGAACCAAACTGTCGCGCCAAGGTACTAAAGGTACTGCGCTTCCCGAAGTTTTTTCTCATCGTACAAAGCGGTTTTGAAAAATTCTTCCTGAAGAAATCTGCGACGAAGCATTAGTAAGCTGATTATAACGAGTGATATCGTTTGACGCCCCAAAGCTTCATCGTCTGTTATGAGGGACGCCAAAGTTTTCGGCCGATGCCGCAGCTGAGATTCTATCGCACGACTTCGTGCTCAACGGAAAACGCCATAGTAACCGCAGCGAGCGAATGGGAAGCGCGAGGACACTTAAATCTCTTCTAAGTACGGAAAATATTATCACAGTTACGGCGACGAACTAATTGAGGATGAACTTGTCTGACTATAGGCACTGCTGAGGAGACGATGAGCGCGTTTGTGTACCAGTCTCATTGAGAAATATTGTGCTGATGTAATATACTATATTCGGTCCTTATTAATACATCCAGATATAAGATGGATTGTCCTTTTGTTTTTTTTTTCGCATTTTCTGCAATACAATAAAAAACTCTGCTCTTAATTTCCGGCAGTCCCGCCGCCTAATACTACGCACAACTACCTCAACAATCAACAACACCGCATTTGCTAGCCCACGCACCATCGTTTTGAGGCGTCGTCCAAGGTAAATACACCTGGTAGCGAAGCTTCCATAGAAGCCCATACGTTCAAAACATGGCGGCTTATCGGCGGCTCATGGGGCTTAGCGCCACCTGTGTGAGGAGGGAACACTTCCGGCGGAAAAAAAAAATAATTTGACGTCATATCTGTTAAAAACAGGAGTGACGTAATTTTGTTCTCATAGGCGCGAAATTTGCTTTCGGAGGCCTGCCATGAGAGCTGTATATTCAAATGCGCCGCCATTCGACTTGATGGGCGTTCCGAGCTTTCAGCGCGGAAACCGATGCAGGAAAAGGTCAGCCATACGGGTGTCGAAATCGCATCGCTGCACAGAACATACTTTTTTTGGAGTCCGACGAACGCTTTGGGCGTAGATTGCGTAGTGTGCTCGTCCTTTCGTTGGACGCCAAGCCCGTCGGCCAGCGCTGTCGCAAGAAAACAACTAAAATAAGCAAGTATCTGACGGTCGCAACTCACTAATTTTGACGGCACATGTTAAGAAACAATAAAACTACCAGCGTCACCTAATTCAGACAAACGTGGACATGCAAAATAACACAACATGTGAGGGGGGCGTATTGTAACAGGTGAACTTTACGAGCGCGCCTTTCCACGCACTCCAAGAGCTGCATTGCATTGCAAGTGATAGCGGCGTCAACGCCCGCCGCTATCGATGGGCGCTCTCACGGTGGTACTGGAAAAAGGTAGCATGGATAATGAACAAGTAAAATAGATTTGTATCTTCTTTTCTCGCCATGCGTATATAAAATGAATTAGGAATTTTATTTTCGTTGAATGAATCTAACTGCGTCTCGCTTTAATTAAAAAATGCTTTTTTTCTTTCCAGTGTTTATTCCCTCCAAACATAGTCGCGCTTCAATCGCTGCTCCCATAACCACCCTTGCTGATATCGGTGACAATTGGTTCTGAACCGCTTTTCGCCCGAAGCTTCGCAACCTATGTGGATCGACCTTGCGTCGTCCGCAAGCTGGTAGCTAATAATTTCCACGATGGCCTATCAAGTTAACAGCTTCAGCACGTTCGCAAGATCCCTCCCGTTTACCCTTGATGGTAAACGCGCGTAAAACTCAAATGTGACAGTGGATCGAAAGGTGCACGATAACCACCGGGCAGTAAAAAATTTATGCCCTAAAGATTATCACACAAAAAGAAAGAAGAAGGGAGAAACAAGGAAGAAAAGTGCTTTAAATTTCCGCGTTCACCATAACGCCCTCTCAAAACCCCTGTTTGCTCCCGCAGGGGTGCTGATAAACTGTACGCCGTTGCGCTTCATGAAAGCGCGTTTTACAGCCTTTATCTTTCACTCGCAAAATAACGATACGAAGAGCACGTGGTAATCGACGTTGTGTTGCTCTCGCGACGGGTAACAAGTCATTTATTGTTTTGATCACTATAAAGCATGCAGAGAAACTAAATTCGCTTCCCAAAACAGTGTCGGTTCCTGCGGTCAAGGCAGCGGCTTCCAGAAGGCTCTGAGGTGGAGTGCCTTATTTTTTTCTTTCATTTTTTTTTCAGGCGTCGCGAATCGTTAATACACTTATGTACGAGGGAGCATACATATAGTAAACGTCTTCAAAAGGTGCAAGCCCTGGGACCAGAACTTCGCATCCTTCACTGTATATATTCGTCAACTGTGTGCCTCATTTACTGAGTGCTATCTGCGGATGGAGACTTGGGACGACAGTTTCGGAATTCCTGTCTCCTTTCGAAACCTCGTCTGGATGTCTTTTACATATCATACTGTTATCGGTGTTTCATCCGATTCTCGCTTATGTTTCGCAACAACACTGGAAGCAATACCTGCACGCTACGGAAGACAGATAAGGTTGTCACTGAAAAAGAAGACAAAAAAAAAAGCGACACTGAGGCAGTATTAAAAGTTGCCCGCAAAGTCTGTAAGAAAAGAAGAAAAAAAAAGCAAGAAAGAAAACGAGAAACTGCAATGTAGCAAAGAAATGCTCGCAGAAATCCTGTCCTGTCGTCGTTTTAAGGGGCCGTAAAACACCGACACACTTACGGCAAGTTGACGTCTCCAAGAGGCACTCCGTATACACGAACCTTAAATCACTTCATCCGTATAAGCCGCTGTGGCACTTGGGCGACTTTGCCGTGCCGTCTTTTCTATTTTTTTTTTAATTTCTTGGTCTTTGTTCAACCTTACTTTTACCGTCTTCCGTGTACTGCCACTTCACTGCTACCCCCGCTTGGGGCGAACGATGTAGAACCTCGGAACACCCTTAGGCGAATATCTCCCATTGAGCGAACGATTCTTAAACACTCTTACTAAACGCCGCGGTATATAAAGAGCATACAATAAAATCAAAAGCTTACACAAAGACGAAGCGGAGGGCACAGGCTCACAGGACCGTCCACCTTCATCCCTTCGAGGCTTTGTTTCATGATCTCGAGGGTTAGTTATCATGTTTTGAGAGCCTTTCTGCATTCAACTATCGCTCGAAGAACATGGCGCCCACACGTGGGTTCACTGCGGACGCGGGAACGAAAGAAAGCCGAGAGTCGGGAAGGGGAGGGTCAGAGCTGCTGTCAGTAATAATAACCAATCAATCAATCAATCAATCAATCAATCATTTATTGTGCCCAGGAACAACCGTGAGGTCTAGGTGCTGGCGCACGTATACATAGAAAAAGAAATACAGCAGGAGAACATCAGTAAAAAATGAATAAAAAAAATAACAGTCTTGAAAAGAAATGTGTACATACATGTAACCGAAGGCGCAAAATGCATACATAATAAAAAGGAGGAGAAGGGAAGTTGAACAATATGTGAAACTAAGACACAACAACGGAAAGCTCAAAGCAGAACAAAGACAGAGAGTTGTGAAAAATATCCAGGTCATGAAAGTGGGCGTTATAAAGACTCTGTATTCTGTGGACGGTTGAGTGTTGGTGGTGACAGGCAGCAACTTGGAAAGGTCTGTGTTCTCTGGTGATCTTCTTGCGCGGAATACAAAACTTGATACAACTGAGGAGTTCGGGGCACATGAGGATACCGTGAAGGAGTTTGAAAAGGAAAAGCAGGTGAGCGCGATTACGTCGGCAGCGATGTAAGGGCAATGGCAATAATCCAACAGTGCTAGAGCAGGGCCCAGAGTCCGTGTTAGCAAAGCGGTGATGATATATGCTTAGCAACTTTTTCTGGACCCGATCTATACTGTCACTGTTGGATCTAGAAATGCCATTCCAGACGACCGACGCGTATTCCAAGTTGAGGAAGACAGATTGTTGTGTACAACTTGCGGAACGGTGTAGGAGAATTGAATTCTCTCGGCAGTCTGCAAACAGAGCCAAGAGTGCGCATGCCCCGCATTGCGACGCGTTTAGTGTGAGCTGAAAAGTGTAAGGTTGTATCAAAAAGTACACCAAGATCATTGATCTCATGGACCTTACACAATGGTACAGAATCTACTGAATAAGAAAAAGAGATGCTTGCTGTTTTGCGGGTGAAAGTCATGACTTTGGCCTTAGCAGCATTCAAGGTGAGGTTATTATCTGTGCACCATTTAGAAAAAGAAAGCAGGTCAGACTGCAGGATGCGACAGTCATCAACAGTGTGAATTGCCTTAAAAATCTTTATGTCATCGGCATATAGAAGGAATGGAGAATGCCGAAGGGCGGAAAGAACGTCATTAATAAAAATTTTAAAAGGAGTGGTCCTAACACTGATCCTTGAGGAACGCCACTGGTTACCATGTACGAAAAGGACATTTGGCCGTTGACGTTAACAAAACATGATCGATCCATAAGATAACTCCGCAAGAGATTTACAATTGACGAGTCAACACCAAAGTGCGTAAGCTTGATGAGAAGCAGTGTGTGGCTTACCACATCAAAAGCTTTACTGAGGTCGCAATATATGGTGTCTACTTGCCCCCTTTGAAGTACCGGCGCGGAGATATGTGTCATGAAACTTGCGAGATTTGTGATACTGGAGTCTCCGGTGAGGAATCCATGCTGATTCGGAATCAATGTAATAATAATAATAATAATAATAATAATAATAATAATAATAATAATAATAATAATAATAATAATAATAATAATTTCTGGGATATTATGGGGCAAAATCACGATCTGGTTATGAGGTACGCTCCGGGCTAATTTTGACCACCTGGGGCTCTTTAACGTGCACCCAATGCACGGTACACAACGGCGTTTTTGCATTTCGCCCCCATCGAAATGCGGCCGCCCCGGCCGGGATTCGATCCCGCGACCAACATGCTTAGCAGCGTAATGCCACAGCCACTACGCAACCACGGCGGGTCGGAGCTGTGATTGTATGAGCGTGCATGCATGCATGCGTGCGAAACTAAATTTGCATTTCTTTGTTTTTCCCCCTTCCTTTCCCCGAGGAAAAAAAAAAAAACTTCGATGAGATCAGAAAGGCGGCCCCATGTGCCAAAAATTGTCTGAAAATAAATTACCCAGATGTTGCTTCTATGGGTCTGCATCAATGAGCCGATAACTGTTGAGTCTTAGGCTATTCGTCCGAAAAAGAAAACAGAAAAAAAAAGAAAGAATAACACACAACTAATAAACAAAGTACTGGAACACGCTAGATAAAATGTAAATGTTTCTATGGCGCCTATACATAACAGACTTTGAGAACGCTGCCTGCTGCCACTGAATAGTGTACGCCGTTTACTTCGTTTATGATCCTCTCTTTTTCTAACCCCTAACCCCTTCTGCCCGTGCAGGGTAGCCAACCTCCTCTGTTTAAGCCCACCTCTGTATAACCTCCCTGCTTTCTGTACAATCTTTATACCTCTATGTAATTGAGAAAATGCTCGCCCATAGTTCAGCGCGTACCCTGCGCGCCAATGTACTCAGAGTGGTCCAAATAACCTGAAACATCAAGGCATCAAGAAAAAAAAAACGAAAAAAAAAAAACGAGACATCTCTACATTGCCCGAGCGTAAACCCATGGCCTCTTGTTGTTGCGGTTGTTACAACGCTATCTCGGCCTAACTCAGATCGTTTATCTTGTGATTGCCTGCTAATCGCTGCCAAACGGTTCCTGGATAATAATAATTAGCCGTTATGGACAATCTTACTTTCCACTTACGGGCACAGCCATAGGGAAGACGATGGGCTATTGATAGAAACATTTTCGAAGTAGTGTGCGTATAGTGCGGCCAATTTAGCGAATTAATCAAACGCGAAAACATGTTTCTGTCTTTGAACGTATAGCGTGTTGCCGGCGGGGTCTCGCTACGCTCATGTTTGCGGCCCATCACGGCGGCGTTTCCGAGCGTCCGTTAAGCCAGTTATGGCTCCTGTATCGTTTGTTACAAGCGACATTCTCAACTTTTAAATGACTTTAAGGGCTTACTCTTAAGAGGCTGCGCTGAAGGCAATAAAAAGGGCAGATGGAAAGCCTTCGCGCATTCTCTATACGTTTTTTTTTCTTTCTTTTTTCTTTCTTTAGATGATACAAAACTTTTTTTTTTTTTTAGTCGCCTGTGGTATATAGCCAGTTGTAGTCTTCGAGCTTAACTATTCGACTGAGGCGGGCATTACTCGCACAGAAAATCAAAATGCATAATCGACGAAATAACAAAAAAATACCCATTAACTTTTTAATTAGCAAATTGTATCCAGTGAGTTTGCGAGGTAAATCCAGTTGGCACGAAATATAAGAATTGCAAGGGTCTGGAGATATGCGGCATGAAACTTGCGGTAAAAATGCGCTATATTTTCACTTCATTTTTTTTAACAAACCACCGCTCTATGCATTGAAGCACCACAGTAAGCGGAACGCCCATATATGTCGTCGAACACTTTGGGAATGAATATCTCGAAACTGGTATCACTCTGAAAATTCGTTTCAAGTGGATTCGCCTTGCAAACTAACCGACTACAATTCGTAAATTGCAATATGTGCCGTGGAGCAAATAATTAAAAATGAATTTATGAGGCACGCCGTAGTGGGGGACTCCGGAATAATTCGGACCGCCTGGGCTTCTTTAACGTGCACCTAAATCTAAGTACACGCGTGTTTTCACATTTTACCTCCAGAGTTATGCAAAAACGCACATGGCTTTACGGTAGAAGTCTTTTAACCCTTTTAGAAGTTTACCTTAACAGCGCTTTATTCATTTTCATAAAGGACTCTTTTTGCAAAAACACGGCTTCTGCATCGGCTTTTCCATTGCACCAGTATTATGCAACGTAGTGTTAGTTAGTTCACTTGTTAGCGAACTAACTACGCTTTTAAACGTGACGATAACCCGATCATTTAAATGTTTTCAGATAAATGGACAACTTCTTGATTGTTCTTAAACGACAAGCATCTTTGGCGCAATGCGACGATACTTCAACCCTTTTAATACAACGGAAAAGGCTTCTCTTTTGCTCATGAACTTCCACTCCGTAACACCTTGCAGTTCTTGGACCTAAGTTTCACATTTAATAAGGAGCATGTTTACTGGAAATACTCGCCGTGGGCGAAGAAGGGAACTCAGCATATGATTTATGCCATTCTAAGATAGTAAACCAAGACATCATGCTCTGCCTGAGATCCACATTCAGAAAATCATGCTCTCACACGATGCAAGCTCCTTTTGAATATCAGATGCATCGCCTCAACATGGCGAGATTCTCTGGTTCGTTGGTGACGTCAGTGGCGGAGACCCTGCTGCCGATTGTTAGAGATACGAGAAGAGCAGCGGGGGTTAGTATACTGCAAGGACCATTAGACTTGCAGTGGTTCGCCCTGTATTCACAAGGTGACCCACAACCTCAAGACGATGGCAGGCAGGTATGGTGTACCGCTCTCTTTCTCAGCCCCTGTTAAGCTGACTCAGCTTTGACCTCCTACCTTTGGTGATGCAAGTTGGCATGGTTTTGGGAAGAAAAAAGAAAACACACACACACGTACGTAAAATGTGATACAGGAGTTGTGTACGAGATTTCCCTCACATGTGACAAGTCCTATACGTTGGACAGACCGGTCGCTGCCTTAATGAGCGAGCCAGGGAACACGATTTAAATAGCACACCTGCCTGCGTACTGCAAGGACTCCAAATGTGAACCGCGGTTTCGTGATATAAAAGTTCTTGGCAGGAACAAGAATCTGACGGCACACGGACTAATTGCATGAGGGATACTTCAATACAACCGTATAACTCTGAGATTAAGATTCTCTGAATGCTGGTTGTCCCATCAGATGCGATTGATGCCTTCTGCGCATGGAACCATATGTATATTTGCTCTTGGGTCTATGCCCGAAATCAAACAGTTGGCAGTGCCGCCCGTGTCCTCGTAACTGTTTTCTTTCGTGTCTGAGGCTAATGTGCGTCCTTTCAGTGGCAATTTTGTATCACAGCAGGTACCAACTGGGACCAACAGCAAGTTCTTCTGGAACGTACCGTTCCGTGACGCTTGCCGTCGTAAGTGAACTGATTTGTGATGGCAAATTAATAATGTGTGTAGTTTTGTATAATAAAGAAGGCAATTCTTAAAGAAGAGAGTCAATTGAACAATATAGAAACACTAGTGAGAAGAGTTTTTGCAGAAAAAAAAAAAAAAAACGGGGGCAGGGAAAAGACGGAGACGAAAAGCACCCACAAACTATACCTCATTTATTAGAACGTCTATACTGTCATTGCCCATGCGCATGAGTACAGCAGGTTTCTGATACATTACAAGCATTTTCCCAACTTTTGTCAAATAGCAGATATACATTAGCCAAGAGATACAGGCAGCAAGCGACCACTTAAGCTGAGCCGTCCAGCTTTACCTGCTGCACGCTTGCAAAGAACTAACGACGTATAGCTCGCGGAGGTCACTGCGTATACATACAGCTCCCGGTAGACAAGCGACGGCGCGGCGTCCTAAGCTCCCTCGGAAAGTCGAGGCCTTCCAGTCATTTCACTTAATCATCGCCACGCACTTTCCTCCGTCAGCGCAGCGCTGTCAACCATTTCGTTTGATTCCCGTCCGAGCGGCCTTCTTCGTTGCAGCAGGCGAAGCGTAACCCCGGCAGCCGCGTGTCTCTGGGCACGCTTATTCGAGCACGCGTCCGAACCGACGATGCAGACAGACGTTATCGATACCCAGCACCTTGCGTGCCGCGGTACCATCCGCGCTTCGGTGTAGTGCTGCGCACTGCGCGTTCGCCGGGCACCCCCGCCAACCCTCCGCTATCCCTCTCGCCTTTCACCCGCGCAACAAACACAGCCGAGCGTCATCCATAGAGCCCGCAGCTTCCGCCAGTTCTTTGTGTGAAAACTTGGCGCGTCGAGGCAGGCTTTAGCGGACGGCGGCGGGAGTGGGGACGAGGCCGGGTTCTCTCCGGAAGAGGCACGAGACAAAGCGGAGAAGTGGAACCAATTAGATCCGAACACGAAACCCGTTCTCGCGAGACCGCCGGCGCCTGGAATTGTTGCGAGGCACCTT
This sequence comes from Dermacentor silvarum, assembly GCF_013339745.2. Lineage (NCBI taxonomy): Eukaryota > Metazoa > Arthropoda > Arachnida > Ixodida > Ixodidae > Dermacentor > Dermacentor silvarum. The sequence goes on along the minus strand of NC_051154.1, from coordinate 235,650,718 downwards.
GCGTTCCAGCGGAAGAAGATAAAAGAGAAATTCAACGCGCGGGCATTCGGGCGTTCGGAGCCAACGTTCCAATTAATCTCCGGCTTTCATTAATCCACTGTGCAAGATCACACCGCAGTATATGCTCTCTGTTTGTGTGCGTGCTTGGGCCGACCGCTGCTGTGATTTACGCGCGAGCCCCGTCCGGACCGGTGCTCCCATCTCGACGGCCGCCGCTGGGGCGGCTGACGCGGACGCGGGACCGTTCATCATGGATTGCGGGCCGCCGCAGCGGCCAAGGCGCATGCTTCATTGGGGGGAGCCAGACATGCACTTAACCCGGGAGAGCCTTCCGCCCGAGTGGAATTCCCCGGCTCGTTACTTGGTGCTTCATCAGCTCTCTTACTGTGGCGGCGCCCCGCTTGTACTACTATACGGACTCCCGCGCTGAGCCGTGAGCTTCGAAAACAAGACGAGCAGCGCGGATGCCAATGACTACAGAGGCCCACCGCCGTGCGCGAAAGAGCGTGAGGCTGCGAGGTTTCCCAGTCAATCTTGGTGCAGCATCGGTGAAGTTAGGTCCTTCAAAATATGGTGAGAGCAAAGGTTAAACTACTCCTAGATACTTTTCTTCGTATTCGCGCTAAGGTTGTACAGTGCAGGACGCCTCAAATGCGAATGGGGTACAACGAGGTATTTTTGTTGTGTTTTCGTGGCGATACATTCATCAGCTTGGAGATCCGTTGCACAGCAGGCTGAACGAGGACGCGTCGGCATTTTCTGTGGACAACAAGCGTGGCAAAACGTGCTTGGATCTTGAGAGCGGCGGTCGCACAACGGATACTGCAAGATCTAAAAGTGACTTAAACGTTCATATATAGATTTTAGCTTGGAAGCCTTAGTATCGCACAATTGTCACCGCGTCATGAAGCGTGTGGTGCTTCAGCGTAATAATGTCGCCCATTACATAATACGCTGGCATGTGCTAATTAAACGATGGCGGCTGCCCTGCAAGGCAGCTCATGCTTGAGCATAACTTTTTTTGCCCTTTTTATTTTCTCACGGGTGTTTTTTAAAGGAATTTTGACCTCATTATAGTATGCACATAGTGAAACGACTGTATACGCAAACAGGACACCGCGGAAATTTTGATATAGAGGCGACTTCTTTATGGAGCTCGTTCCCCTGACACTCCAAATAACAAAAAAAGTGGGGTGAACCTTTATAAAGGTCATTCCTCAGTATATAGGCATCGGAGTGCACACGCCTTAACGGTACAGAAAATATATAGTGAGCATTATTGTTCGCCTAAGACTAACGCCAATTGCTTTTAACCCCACGATATAGCCGTGCACCATTCCACAGTCAAGAAAAATGAGAAAGTGTTCGAGCTTGTTTCTGGCCGTGGATGGTATACATTCGTAAAAAAATAAGAGGAAGATGAAAAAGAGACGAAAAATGTAGGAAAATGCTCCTTGAGTTAAAACTTAATTTGTACAGCAATTTATTAGTGATCGGTTCGCTGAACAATACACGACCAAAAACCCGCGCCAGTGTATAAAAAATGCTATAGGCTATAGACTTAGCGGCATGTTCCCCGGCTAAAATTAGAATTTTGAGGTATCAAATCCAGCGTCGCAAAAAAATTATACGTTGGGCTTTGGGGGGTTAAATTTACCCAAAATTCCATTGACTAAGCGATATATGGTACTGTGCTGCATAGTACATCACTGAGTTCGCTTCATATCTCCTGAAAGCTCGTACGTGAGTGTATGGACCTTCACCTCCGACTTGCTTTCAGTTCTCCGTTGAAACACCCGCGTACTACATGTGCATGCGGCGGACTACGTTTTCCGGAAAAAAATATTCAACATTGTCAGACTGGCGTCTTTTATCGTTGGTTAGACACCTCAAACCAACGTTACGAGGGGATATACTGTACTATAACAACGAGTCTTTTGCCGAAACCACATGAAGAGCATTCCCATCGTATACATACACCATTCAGTGCGCGTCCATGTTGCACGGTGCGATAGTACTGCCGTTATGACGTCCAAAATGCCCATCTGACATGATTTACAGACATGAAGCAAACAGACAATGATGAGACAAAAGAAAACATAGAGGAAATTATTTATGTTTATTTAAATGCGTAATAATACGACAAGGAGAAATGAAAGTGGACGAAAAGATAATTTGCTGCAGTTGGGGAACGAACCGACATCTTCCGTATTACGCGTGCGGGGCTTAGTTCAGATATACACCACCACGGTCATGCCTTCGTTCATGAATGACTCATCTTCGGGTGACACCCCTTTGCCTGAAATCATGCGGAATACATTGCGACCTAGAAGCACAGCGCGGAATTCGCGCAGCGTACAATGTACGAGGCGGCGCCTAGCGGAGGTACATTATATATATATATATATATATATATATATATATATATATATAATATGACGCGAGCAGGAGGTTGCGGACGTAGAACAACATGGTCGCCCAAACACTGCCTTTAATCTTCATCTTCCTCTGCTTTCATGCACGGACCATCTGTGCACCGTTACACGTTCCCCCTCCCCCCGAGAGAGTCGTAGGTACAGGGGCGGATGATACCCTCTTAGTCTCCTCACATGGACGATTTCAGTGTGGCAGTCCGGTGACGTATAGCACAGCTCTGGTGGGCGAGGCTGGCTGCAGCGTTCCGGACGACATATGGGTGCCCTGGTCGCAAATGAAAAAGGTTGAGGCACCATGTAACATCGGCCAAACGGCTTCTTCTGGACGTCTTTAGGAACCGAATGGTACATTGTCTGGCCTGTACTTGTTCCATGACTGTGATTTCTCATGTGCTGCTTGCCTCGGTCCTCTTGCCACAACTGGTTGACATGTGCTGCATCTCGTTTGGAGGTCCGTTGGATGAGCTGGCTGGAAAATGGTCCGTGTCCTTTCCGTTGTTCTGTGTGGCGTCGCCGTTGAGGTCTTCCGGGTAGGCCAAGACTTGATCGCTGATAAAGACATCTTCGGCGACGTTCATTTCTGGGAAAACGTCGTATTCGTTGAGCTAGCCTTGAGTAGAGTGGGCTTGCTCGTTGACGTCTTTCTTGTCGTCGCATCTGTGCTATCGGTGACGCTCTTTGTCGTCGTCTATTTCGAAGTTGTCGTCGGGGTCGTTGAAGTTGTTCTTGAAGTTGCTGAAGTTGATCTTTGGAATGTTGTTGCGACAGTTGTTGAGGTAGCGTATCTATCGGAACATGCCTTTGATTGCTTGCGCAAATTAACGTGGAGATGAATGTGTAGCTTGTACACTGCTCCTGTTTGTGATACTTGTCTGTTGGCGAGTGCAGTGTGCCAGGCTTCTCAGAAGACTCTTCAAAGGCTACTGCGACGTCATTCAGACTGGACGCTTTTGTAATTTGACAGTGCGTGATATTGCTTGGCGCGTGCGAAGCTTCTGAAATGGCAGCGGCTTGTTGAGGTGTAGTATGCAAAATAAAGCTTGAGAATCGCGAAGCAGCTTCATCTCTAGATTTAAATGGCTCCAAATTGTCTTCGCCTTGAAAAGTACGTGCACTGGTGCTGTTGCTATTATTCTGATTTCGTGTTGGCGGTAAGCAAGTTGGCTTCATTTCACCAGAAGAAGTGATTGTTGTATCTTCTCGATTCGTGTTGCTGATACAGAAGTTTGTGTCTATGCAGTTTGGAATTTCTGGTGGCTCATTGCTGTGTGGTGTCACAGCGGGTGTGGCTTGACCATGTTCTTCCACAGAAAGGTCGTCTGTCTGAGATGTCGTGACATCGTGCTCAATCGTGTAAGGCAAGCGCTGCTGAGAAGAGTCGTGTGACTTGAAAGTGCGTAGCGGCTCGCGCATTCGATATGAGTGATGGAATGCGTCAGAATCTTCAATGGCGATATGAGCACTGCAGCGTGCTGAAGGCGTACGTATGGTTGAATGATGTGCCGTTGTCAAACCTGGTTCAGAGTTGGGTCTCGAAGCAACGAATTCGCGTGCATTTCGCTTAGTGCGCAATGGCTTTTCGTTTACTGGGAATGTCAAGTTGAGGCTATGCGTGCGATTGCACGTCCTCTTCGCGGGAGAATCACGACAAGGAAAACTCGCCGACGATCTTCTCATATGAGCCTGTTCATTAGTGCAACGTTGCGACTGTGCGTAGCTGCATTCAAATTCCTGCGGCTGGTGAATGATACAGGGCTCTTCATCATATTCTTTGAAGCGACTGATCATTTCATCTTTGATTTCTTTCCATAATTCTTTATATTCAAATACGTGGGTCAGGTAGAACCGAAATGCCGCACCGGTCAGGTATTCATCGAAGCTGGCGACCATCTCCCGTTCCGACCATGATGCAGTGGTTGCGTGGACCTCGTAGAAGCGGAACCAGTCTTCCACGGGCCCATCGTCCGCTGATCCAGCGTACTTGGGGACGTCCAAGGCTTCCGATGGTGTGGTCATGATGCTGGTCGGTGTCGGTGGTAGATCTCTGCACTTGGGGTTCACGGCGTGGCGTGGAAGACTTCCATGATGATGTGAGGCTGATGAGTTGGCTGCAAGGTCTTTATCCTGTCGACTAGTGTGACGCGAGCAGGAGGTTGCGGACGTAGAACAACATGGTCGCCCGAACACTGCCTTTAATCTTCATCTTCCTCTGCTTTCATGCACGGACCATCTGTGCACCGTTACACACATATATATATATATATATATATATATACGTAGGAAAGGTCATCCATGTGGTCGCCGTTATTAGGCCACAGGTTCCATGCCCGGAGCACGACGTTGTGCAGTGGGTTCTGCGTGGGCCTAAATGCACATATATACGCAGAGCGCGAACCGCAACGTCCGCAAATCCGTTCGTTATGACCACTTTTTTTTATGCTATATCTTGGTTGACCTTATAGCAGGAATATTCGTTGCAAGCTCCGTCTGCACACGACTGCACGCAGTATAGGGGATCGCTATCAGCATTATATTGTATACGGGATGAAAAGAGAAGACAAACACTGATCATAGAATATTCAGTAAGGTTAACGTTTCGGCTCCCGCGCGCATGGGAGCCTTGTTCACTATGCGCCATGCTCTCAATTTTATATATTTGTACGTATAGTATTGTTATAAATGGGCAGCACTGTATTTTAGAAAGTTGTCTTCCCCCTTCCGCTTATTTCTTTGTATTTCTCTCTTCGTCTTCTATGACTTGTCAGCAGAAAGCAAACTTACAGCGCGACGAGCTGCCGGTGATGTTGTCTCCCTTCACACGACTCCGGTTGGTTCACGACAAGTTCTTCCATATAGGCCGCGCGGTCTGCAGACTTTCGAGACAGCCAATCCTTTACTGTTTTCTTCGCGTCCTCTGCCAACAATGCAATCCGCCGGGAATGCGGACGTGTGGAACTGTACGCTGCAAATTCACGAGAAAGGAAGAAGAAAACATCTTGAAATTCAAAGCGAATGCTAATGCATACATGCACGGAATTGATGCCTTCCTTAGCCGCTCAAGCTGCCCCGGCGCTGGAATAACTTGTGCCGTGATGTAAACACGACATCGTATCGTGTTCCACGCTTGTCGGTTATCTTACTTCCTCAGAATAATTTCTGTTCACAATAACGATAAAACACCGTCTATATTCGAGGTGGGATGTATGGAGAGGTCCATTTCCAGCAGAAGGGACATAATGCTGACTGACACGCACTGTTTCTTTCTTCGAACGGGTGGTATTGCAACGTGATGACCGGGGTATACGTATAGGGACACAAAAAAGAGACATCGAATGCTAATCTGAGCGACCACTACATGCTTGGAAGTTTGAAATAATTGATTCATTTGGTGATATTCGAAATGTTGGCAACCGTGTTATCAACCAAAATTGATTGTACAAATGGAACAGGAGTAAATGAGATGACGAAGTAAGAAAATAACAAGAAGAAAAGAAGACGTACAACACGCACACGCACTCATAATCACAAGCATTTTAGCATCGATGCGCTTGAATCAATCAAGAATGATATTCAACGGAACTATAGTTGGTTCTAAGGCGAGTTTAGTTGGTTCTAAGGCGAGTATAGTTGGTTCTAAGGCGAGTTTTAACAGCTGAACTGAAAAACAGGACGAAGAGAGACAGACGTCCTTGTCTTAATGACGTCCTTGTCTGTATCTCTTCGTACCCTGTTTCAGTTCGTTAAAACTCGCCTTAAAATCACTCAAGTTTAAAGCTTGTACGTCCGGGTAGTCTTCGACCGCGACATGTGTCTCATGGTGGGAGCGTTGGAAGTTCCGCGCATTAAGGGCACCAAGGACGCTAACCCGCACCTTGTGGGAGCGTAAACCTATAAGTCAGTCAGAAGGGAGCGAGCGACTCGCTGAAGGGACGCTTAACGCGGGCTCTTCGGAAAGAGCAGCGGCTTCCTGAAAAACAGAACAACCAAAACGATATTATAAAACAAACATAACGCCAGAGCAATAACCGCAGCTGCACTTTATATTGAATTCTTGACTGTAGCAGGGTGGTAGCATAAATTTTGCCCGCGCCTTCGCGCATGCGTTGCTGCTATAGCCTCTGTATATATAGGATGAACGAGGAAGCGGTCAGGGGGAAAAGGCGCGTGCCATACACACGAATAACCGTACTGCCGGAAGAGACGGCCTCGCGATTAAGCCTTCGGGAGCGCCACACTTGCAGATCGTAACTCTACAGCATCGTAACTCTAGCTAGCGGTGCTCATATAGCGCTTCGCAGTTCTTCCGTAGATAGCAAGTCTGTATATAAGGCATAGAAACACGCACGTCGCGACCGCGTCGTCGGTATACACAAGACCTCGGTAAAATTCACCGATCGCCGAACGTATATGTATACCACGGCGCACGCTTATCATCGAGATCAGGGGACGGGTTTCCGCTCATGAACAACGTACTCGAAAGCTCGACCATCTTTATGCACGTGTATAGCCGAGCGCCGCACGTATATATACTTACCCCACCGGGCAACGAAAGGAAATTTGTGTGGTGCTTCGCATAACTAAGCGCGGTCCGCGGAGCGAGAGCGAGATACATATCTAAAATCGAACGAGCGCTCACCTCTGAACTCGAGCAGTTGCCCAGCAGGAATTTGTTAGGACCGCGAATAGAAAACCCCATCAAGGCGCTTGGAGAGCGCGCAGCGTCCTTCCACGCGAAACAGGATGGGTGCGCGTGTGTGAGCGGCAGAGCAGAATGTTCGAATTCGGGCGAGATAGAGCCCAGACGCGGAAACTGTTCACGTTGTTTCTGATTAACGTGGAACAGTAGCAAGAGCGAGAGAGAGAGAGACAGGAAAAGGGCACCAAGGTCAACCAAGGTCACGCCCAGATTAATATTGAGCATTTGGGGAAGGAGGAAGAGAGATTCGAAAGAGGAGAGAGTAGCAAAGATGTTGCCCAAATAAAGCAGCAAACTTGAACATAACGAACCTATTTCAGTATAGATTATTGCAGTGGCTTATTTGCCAGTGCCCACGTGTATATGGACACTATCTGTTTCTTGTTCATGAAATCAACTTTCTCAGTGTTAACAAATACAGTCTATTAAAGATGAGATGAGATCAAAACTGAAGCTATTAGCAGTACGTCACACGATTTCTGTATACGGCCTATACGGAGCTCGCGACTGACGCGATTCAGCTTGCGTTCAGCCTATGGGAATGAACTCGTCACGTGCTGATGTCTCAGTTACTGCAAGATACTGGTACAGTGACCGCTTTTCTTTTTGTCTTTTTTTTGACAGCTTTTCATAAAGGAACCTACGATTATGTGACAAGTAATGGCAGAAAAGTATTAGTTTTGTGACTCCGTACTCATCAGGATAACACATCATTGCTGTCACATACTGCTGCGTGCATATGACCGCCTGTGACGAAATTCAGCGATGAATGCTTGACTGTGTAAACGTGCAGGGTGTGAACTTCTCTCTTCCTTCTCTTTGAATCCCTTTTCCCCCTTCCCCCAGTGCAGGGTAGCCTACCGGGATCAGCCTGGTTAACCTCCCTGCCTTTCCCTTATGACTTTTCTTTCTCTCTTTCAATATGGTGCAAAGGCTCCCGTTCCATCAAGCAAAAATCGCCCCTATACAGCTGCGCAGCGCTAGCATACGACCCTTGTCAAAAGTTTCGAAGTCACAAAACGCGCGACAGAAGAGAGCGTCGCGTACTAAGGCTCCTGTCACGTGTAGGCTCCGCAAGTGTAGGCTCCTCTGACCTCCTTGAAGTCCTTGGGTTCAGGGATAGCACGGGCAAAATAAACATGTCAGCTGTAGAGATTAGTAAGAGGCGGTTGGAGGCTTGGTGGCAGAAAAGCAGGGAGACCACAAGCAACGGAGATGTACAGAAACAGAGTTCCCAGTAATGGTTCAAAAAGGTTGATGCCTGGAATTCTTTGTATATGTGTGTTTCTCAAAAATAAAGGCAGGACATTAGGCAAAATAATAACAAGAGCTTGGTGGCGCAACCTACCACCCCGTTTCAAAGGGGACGCTCATAGCATCCATCCATCCATCCATCCATCCATCCATCCACCCTGTGCAATTTTTGGTGCTGCGGAGAGCTGAAGACCGATAGGAAAAGGGCTACACTGTACACACAGCTTCGGAATTATTATTATTATTATTATTATTATTATTATTATTATTATTATTATTATTATTATTATTATTATTATTATTATTATTATTATTATTATTATTATTATTATTATTATTATTATTATTATTTGATGGGAAAACACACATACACAGAAAGAGGGGGAAATAGGGAAGGAATTTCATCACGTCACCCGGAGATAGCTCTTGTCACTAGAGGAGGGGGCGGGGGGGCTTCTTGCATTGATGGCGTAGTACAGGCTCCCACGAAAGAAAGATACAGAGACAGCGAATAGCTCTGGCGCCAATAGCGTCCGTCGTATTTTGAAATCGTTCCGTGGAAGGAAAGCTTTCGGCTCCAGACGGGGCTCGTTATTTTCTAATGAAATCGGTCGCTCGCTCGCTCACTCGCTCGCTCACTCACTCACTACAAAGTCTCGTTTTATCGCCGGTAAAGTAGCAACGCTTTTCAATATAAACGCGATGGTTGCGAGGCCGCCTTCACAGTTCAGGAGCAACACAATGACCACTCTTCACTTGAAGAGCGAGCACCGTCCAACAGCAATCGCTCGGCGCCGAGAGAAGCCCAACAACAAATAACAAAGAACACACACACACACACACACACACACACACACACACACACACACACACACACACACACACACACACACACACACACACACACACACACACACACACACACACACACACACACACACACACACACGTGTGTGTGTGTCTTTCTTTTATATATATATATAAACAGGTGGCACTTACTGAGCGGCCTGACAGTGGGCTTTAGCGAAGCCCCTCTGCCTCTCAGCCCCGTGGCTGGGCGTCAACCAAACGGGCGTTCTACTGGGAGAAACACCAGCGCTGAGAGAAGAACGAGCGAAGGGGAAGCGGCGCAACTGGCAATCGAGTCGGGGCCGCCGAGGGCAAACACGCGTTCGCAGACAACATGGTAGGTTGGTTGCTCCAAGATCGCCTGCGGGAAAGCACGGGCAAGTGGGGAGGGCCCACTGGGTGGCTGGTTTCTAAGCTGCACTGCAGCAGCACCGGGCCAGCCATCGGGACATGACGGTGGCCCATTACTTACGGGCCCGCGCGCGCCCCGGGCGCAGGCCGAGCACACGGCCCGCGCGCGTGGCACGAAACGGCCGAGCGCGTTCACCTGATCTTGTACTCCTGGCTAACGACAAGAGCCCGGGCTAGTGCGCGGCGACCGACACTTCGGCGCGCGCGCAACGCCCCGGCGGCGATTCGATTCAATCGAGTTCATTGCGTTACTCGGTCACTGCAGAAGCGTCGTAAAGAGTTTCTGGGGCGACGCACTTTGGCAGCACTTCGCTCGCCAACGGGTTCAAAGTGTGGCCGGAGCACTCAGGGTTGAAAATGACGCGGGCCACCTTCTCTATAGGAAAGAACCTGACAAAACAAAGGAAAAAACGAAAAAAAGACAAAGAAAGAAAGAAACGCAAAACAGGGGATACACCGAGCTCAGCTATCTCCCGATTATTTCTATCTGCGCGCGCATCTCCAGAAGAACGCGGCAATCAAAATCTTGTGTCCAGGAAAGACGCAACGCGCGCGCTCCTCGTGACTCTTGACGTATAAGGGCCTAGGCCGATTTTATTCGTACCGCTCGTACGCATAAACGTGTATTTCCTTACTCCCGTCCCTTATTCAAGTGCGCTCGTCGGAATGATTCGATTGGGACATAACCGTGGCCGTCACACTGGAAGAGGAATGAATAGGCGCTTCGGGAAAAACATCGAAGCACCGGAGCACGACGACGAAGCCGCACAGCTGCACGTGCGCGCACCATAAAATTCGTTTTCCTATATCTGCATAAGGGGGTGCACTGCGTTGTTTCTTTTCAATAGCGATTAGACGCTTCCACAGCAGCAACCCTCATCACAACAGCGACCTCAACCCACTCGCCATCTTCTCGAGCTTGTTCCAAGCGAATTCTTAGAGGCTACCTTAGTGCAAGCTGCATGTGGGGCAGTCCATGAGTATGTATTTATATACAATGAACCGGCTTGCCGAGGTAAGCGCATTCCGACTTTATTTGACAACATAGGTCACCGAACCCTGCTGTTAGTTGGACAGCGGGGGTTACGACTTCAGGGGAGAGCGCATGTCATGGTTCTACGCGTGCATTTCTTAAAATTATTATCATCAATATTAATAAATTATTACAGAGTTTTAGATTAGGGGGACGGAACCGCATGGCTCTCCTGTCTCATACCATCACAACCTTCGTGAAGAAAGTACACAGACAACTCCGTCTGTGGGCCGCCGCTACCCTTCCCGCAAGAACTCGGCTCGAGACAACGCCGCAAACTGACTGTCAGTTCCCGGTAACTCTGTTCTACATATCCCTTCTCGAACGTTCTTAAAAGTTAGAAAAATTGCTGAGAAAGGCATCCGTTCTGAGTTGCATATCACCACATTGTCGTCGTACTTGAACGCTTCTGTAGTCCCAAGGGGCTTACAGCTAAGACTGAAACCGGCCACCTCCGAACTTTCCGCTTTAAACAAAGCAAAGTGGCAATTGATATTAAAAAACGCCTCGCTAGAGTTATTGCGTGTAGTTGTTGATCACTACAAATCATGTATGGTACGTCTTCAGAGCGAAGAAAGGCGCCTCACTACGCAGCTGGAGGCGCATGAATCGGAATATTTAGCAGCCTACAAACAGAGCAAGAAGAACAATTTATGCGCGCTCAAACGCAATAAGTTTATCCGCGATGGTGTAGCCCCTTCTGAATGTATTGCTAATACAAATAATGTTCCCGTTGAATCATCTCTTATAAACAAGCCCACTGAACCGTGCAACAATGTTGTAAACCTTTCCGCGGTTACTCTTTCTGGTGCTCATATGACTGCCTTATCGAAGGGTCTTACTTTTTGCCCAACCTCAGGCGGATTCAGTGAATTTCAGCTTTTAAAGGACCTAGACCACTTTGCTCGAAACATGCGCCTTAAGGAGTACTTTCATAACCGTGAAAGTCCTAACGAGACTAGACCACCTATGCCCACATACAAGCACTGGACACCACCGCCGCAACGCGATAAGTGTCTAGATATGTACATCAGTGCTGTGCAACGTGATATCCTCGAGGCGTACAAGACCCGTGTTCCCTACCGACCGAATCTGACGAAGGAAGAAAAATCAGCGCTAGAACAATTAGGCAATAACCATGACATTGTTATTAAACCTGCAGATAAGGGAGGAGCAATCGTTCTCCTTAATAAGGAGGATTATGTCGAAGAAGCTAACAGACAACTCTCGAATGCCAGTTTCTACAAAGCACTTCCGAACGACCCAACCGATAATTTTAAGGCCATTTTGAAAGATACACTTATGGCACTACTGAAAGAGAAAAAGCTAGATGAAAAAACCGTTCGGCTTCTGGTACCGCTCAGTCCTGTGGCGGGTAGATTTTACTTGCTCCCAAAGATTCACAAACAAGGTAACCCAGGCCGCCCGATTATTTCCGGCACAAACACTACAACTGAGAACTTGTCACGTTACATAGACTCTCTTATCAACGAGATTCCCGGATCATTTCCCTCATTTGTAAAGGATACGAACTATTTTCTTCAAGGTATATTAAATCTTGTCATTCCGCAAAATGCAATCCTTGTAACGCTCGACGTCGCCTCTCTTTATACCAACATACCGCATGCCGATGGAATTGCAGCAGTCCTTAAGACTTATGAAGATTCTCGTTTCGAGAAACCTGTTGATAAAGAAACCCTGGGATCGTTGTTAAAGCTAGTTCTTGAGCTCAATAACTTTGAATTTAATAGTTGTCATTATGTTCAGATCAGTGGTACGTCAATGGGAACTCGAATAGGCCCAAATTATGCTAATATCTTCATGGGTGTTCTGGAAAATGATTTCTTGTCCAAAACTAACCTACATCCTTTCTTTTATAAGCGTTTTATTGACGATATCTTCTTTATTTGGACACATGGGGAAGCTGGCTTGTTAAAGTTCATAGAAGAGTTTAACCACTTTCACCCTTCAATCAAATTTTCGCACAATTACTCCTCATCTTCGGTCAATTTTCTTGACGTCACAGTCACGCTATCGCAAGGTAAACTTCTGACAAAACTTTACCGCAAACCTACTGATAGAAACCAGCTTCTACACTTCCAGAGCAGCCATGTACGACATTGCAAAACCGGTATCCCCTACAGTCAGGCTCACCGCTTCAAGCGATTGTGTTCTGATCGCAAAGATTTTATTTCTAATTGCGAACAACTTAAAAGTGCTCTCGTTAAACGGCAGTATCCATCAAACTTAATTGACGACGCCATATGCCGAGCAGACCAATTAAGTAGAGCCGATGTTCTTAGCGGTAATCGATTACCCGAAAGACGTACCAATACCAATCTTGTGCTAACATTCTCGGCATCAGCGCCAAAAGTTTCTTCTATATTGAAACGCCACCACAATATCCTTGCCCAAAGTGAACATCTTTCCGATATATTTCCCGAACCGCCTCGCGTCGTGTACCGACGGGGAAAAAACCTCCGCGATATGTTAACCTCCTCAAAATTAAATGAGCAGAATAAAACATCTGGCTGCGCCCCATGCAACAAAGCACGTTGCAAGGTGTGTAGGCATATGCAAACCACCCAGAAAGCGATTAGCACATTTTCAGACTTTACCCTAAAAATTCGCGGATCCTTTAATTGCGACACCTCCAATGTAATATATATTCTTGAGTGCACTGTTTGCAGAAAACAGTATATTGGCCAAACAGAAACCTCGTTCCGAATACGCTTTAATAACCACAGATCGCATGCTAACACGCTTCCTAACCTACCATTATCAAAACATGTTCGCCTACCAGGGCATTCTTTCGAAAACCTCAGGGTTACTATACTTGAATCAGGCTTTCATTCCCATCACGATCGCGAAGTCCGCGAGTCTTACCTGATCTATAAATTTAACACCGTGTCATCTGGCATTAACGAAAGTACAGGCACACTAACTAGTGTTCCTACTAAGCATCCTTGACTTTAGCCGTGACTCCCGATGTCTGCCATTAAACGTAGCTTTCTTTAAAAACTACATTTTTTTCTCCTTATCATCATCATTTCATCATCATCATTCAGCCTGCTCAACTATGGCGGTTACTGAGCAGTGCGTATCACCTGCATTGTACTGTCGCATGGCGCTTTAGTACCCCCACAGGTTGTTGGTTAGTAAACTAACGATTCGTTCCTTTACTGTATGCCACGTGTGAGCCACATTTCCATGTTTGTTATTGATATCGAGTGGCTTGCATTGCAATGATCCCTGTGTTGTGTGCCACGTGGGCTGTATGCCACCTCTGCTGAGATTACATGATTAGTTACGGCCGGAACATGTCTGCATATAGTGTAATTGCGAATTGTATCTCTATCTTTCGTTACGTGCGATTTGACTATGCTGTGGCGAGTACTAAGAGAATGCCAAATCACTTACCGTATGATCAGCTTCGCCGCTGTTATCGCGAATTTTACGTTGCATTGTCATTATCATTATTGTGCACAACACAATCTTATGTATAGCGTGTATATAAGGAAACGCGATCGCATGTACTTGTTGCTTTGACGAAGGCTGGTCCACCAGCCGAAACGTTGCAAAATACACTGTGCTAATACAACGTACGTCGTCTTCTCTTTTCTTCAATATATATATATATATATATATATATATATATATATATATAGATTATATGATTTTCCAGGATGACACCAGATTCGAACTATTATTTCCCAAAGTGTGAGACGAAATACATGTGCGTTCCAGTTACTTTTGTGCTTCAATGTATAAAACAGCATTTTGGTAAAAAAGTAAGTGGAACAACAGCGCATTTTTACGGCGTTTTTGCGCCTATCTTCGAACTGATGTTGTTCTGGAAATTCATTCCAAGTGGATACGACTGACAAGACCACCGGCTATAATTCGTAAATTGCAATATGGGTCGTAAGTTAATTAGCTAAAAGTTAATTAGTGAACTTTATTAATTAGTTGAATATGTGTTTCGATTTCTCGTGCTACTAATGTCCGCCTCGTCGAATAACCCAGCTCAATGATAAGAACTATGCTACCTGCCACGGGCGATTTCTAAAAATTCCAGTAAAACTTGAAAATGAACACCCTGTATGTACAAGGGTGATTTACGAACGCGTACTCCTACCGTATGGGAATGGCCGATAGATCGACGGGCGACTCCTATAAGTGCGAGGAGACCATTGAGCACGTATTGTGTACCTGTCCTCGCTACGGCGTGCAACGCCTCTCTCTCCGGAGAACTTTAAACCGACTGGACTCGAGACCGCTCTCTAAATCAAACATACTCGGACCGTGGCGTCGGGAATGGTTGCGACACAGGCGGAGGCGCTTCTGAAAAGCAAGTCCAGAACTAATTCTGACCCCGTGCATTACATTACGTGGTTCCCCGCTCACGTGGGCAACAATGTGCTGCCGGGCCGCCGGAACCCCAATGAGATTGCTCACCGCCGTGCGCGAGAACTAACGCGCCGCGACGGCGGTGGTGCTTAATTCATTGGACCCGGAGTAGAAAGACCACAGCGACCCCTTATTAACCTTCCATAAGATCGTCTCCCACTATAAAGAGGAACGCAGGCGCTTCCCGCCTCTACACCCAAATCTATGTAGATCTCAAGTGATCACGCTTAGGATGCTACAGACGAGGTCATATTCCTCGCGAGGTTTCCTAAGCAGGATTAACACAGAAATTGACCTACAGTGCCCGGATTGTGGGGAGGAGTTTAGTACGCTAGCCCATATGCTCTGGCAGTGTCCTGCGTTACGGGATACGTCACTGACCAGCGAACAGGACTGGGACGAGGTAATCTCTAGCGCAGAACTCAAGCTCCAGTCCACGGCCGTCCATGGAGGGCTCGTGAAAGAGCGGAGAGGCTTGGCCTCCCGATGCCGACATGGGAGCAGCCAGCGGCGAGCCGGGGGCCCCAACGGGTCTCCGCCGGCTAGTCCCTCAGGATCTCAATAAAAGTTCATTGTCTGTCTGTCTGCACTAAGTCATGCTCTTGAACCGCACCAGCCTGAGTGACCGTTCATAGTCTTGTGCATCCTCCCGCGTGCATAAACACCGTTCACTTTCTCCCTCTTTCCTCTCTGTATTCCCCTTTGCCTTGCCCCTATCGCAGGGTAGCAAATCGAACGCTCGTCTGGTTAACCTCCCTGCCTTTCCCCTCCTTGATCTATGTCTCTCCCTTTCGTTATTAGCAGAAGAATCACAAATGCTATGGCGCTTTTTCACAAGGCTAGAAAATATTTAACTAAGCTATCGATCAAATTGATCAATTTCCTACGGCCCGGTGATTTCAGTGTTTCACCAGTGATTGGTCAACCACCCTTTTCTTAGTATTGATGGAAATCGCGTTGCGTTGCGCGGTGGTAGAGCGGCGAAATTGACTGAGCCATCATGAATGTCTGCGCACTCCGGGCATTTGTTCCAGTCTTTCTCGATTTGCTTGTAATTTCTTGTCAAGTGCTACAGGTCCCCTCTTGCCTTTTCTCTATAATGCAGGGTGGACATAACGATGTTTATATTGCCTTGACAGCATTAGAATGATATATGTGATATTATTTGAACTTAGTTTGCATGTTACCAGTCTATAGCTTAACTGGTGGTGTGCAGTTCAGCATCAAAATATACTAGGAGTTTCTGTATTCAAATTACAGGGCTATCTGAACTGATGCGCCGAGTTTATTCCTTTCTTGAACTGCGGAAAGAAAACGTAGGTTGTGCATATACGCAGAGAAACTGCGAGCTTTATTGGGTTCTTTGATATGAGCAGCGTTTCTTGCACCTTACATGAGGGTTCAGAAGGTAACTAATCGTTCCCGACATGTGCGGGAGCATATAACCTCGTCGACAATGGCCGTCACATGCGCCGCGCCTGTCCCTTACATCAGCAGCAGATGGCAGGAGTGATACGTACACCTGGGGCGCTATAACGTAAAATGACTTCAAACTGCTTTGATTCCAATTTCTGCAATCAGCCTCCACGATTGGTCAAAACATTTTCGGGCCACTTCCAACTTCGTCTGTCTGTCACGCGACGTCATGAAAACCGCAATAGCTCCCCATCTGATATAACGTGTACACACTGATTATGCATGATTAAACCGCACAAAAGAAAAATAATCATTCCTGATTCGACGCCCTTTTACCATTAGCCCTCTGATATTGGTCCAATGTTTTCTGGCTACGCCCACTTTGCCTGTCTGTCACGCGACCTCACAAAACCGCGAAAACGCACACGTCAAAGTGACGTGTACGCTGAAAAAAAAAGCATTAATATGCCGAACAAAACTGAAAATTTTTCTGAACAGCCACAGACTGCCCCGTTCCGAAAGGAATCGAAGATGGCTGTTCGCCGATCGCTCAGGCCCTCGCTACTCGCACCTGCCGATGAGCATGTATTTATTTGCGCATGATAAACCTTTTTGCGTGGCAGTAAAACGTTATCGAGTCCTTTCGGCATGCATACGACATCGCTATACCAACTCTTCCTTGCTGAGGATCCGTTTTAGCGGCATTCTTATCCTTCTGTTTCACGCCGCAGCGATTTTCGACCAGCCACCGCAAGCTAAGTAAGGCGAAGCGGATCAATCGCAGAAGCCGACACCACCCTCTTCATGCGGTTATCTATTTTCATTGTGCTATCTCGGCCCCATCGAAACCCTCTCCACTAGAGCGTGCTCCTCGCCGCTTGTCAGCAAATTAGATTAAAAAAAAAAAAACGCTGAGTGTAGGCAATGTTATTGGTTTTGAAAGCGAACAAAGTTGACCTCCTATAAACGAGGAGAGTGTTTGATTGGGTTGTTCAGACAACGCTGCGGGTCACCGCCCAATGACTGCCTCGGTGGTTACGTAAATTTGACGTCAGGAGTTTGGAATCAAAACAGTTTGGAATCATTTTACGTTATAGCGCCCCTGGCATTTCATATAACCACACAGAAACAAAATTACAAGGGGTTATCTTATTTGTTTCTTTTTATTTGATGATGATGATGATTTATATACTATCAACCGGGCGGCTTCACGCCTGAAATAGAAGTGGTTTACGTGTGCGTAAATTGGTGCAACAAGAAATGGACAACACATGTCAAGATAACAACTTGCTCAACAAAAGGAATTCTCCGCGCCAACACAACATAAATAATTATCCGCGCAGTGGACAATGAGATTGCAGATTGAAGTTACCCGGTGCATGGAACATAACTTGAAACACGAATGGCAACGTGGTTGCAACAATTAAATGTCGTATACGCCATTGAGAGTAGGAATAAAACAAAACAAACACACTAGGCAGTTTTATAATTGCGTGTGCAAGCAAGCGCCAACGCGTTACGTACATAAAAAAAAATGGTGTTTTATTTCCTTGTGAACCCCGCCATTGACCCTTACCCCTGCTTAGGCCACTTGAGCCATCCTTTTCGTTAAAGTTCATTCTCTCTCTCCTTATTGAGCATGCTCTGTACGGTATACAGTACAAAAATATCTGCTGTATAGTCGACTAACGTAGAGCATGTGAACGTATACGCTATTTGGCGAGCTTAATGTATGCGTAGTGCTTACATAAAACAAAATTAAGTGGCGATATAACGGTACATCCGAAATAAATGCGTTAGCATTACGTCCCAATTCTTTGAGGCCCCAGATCCATGATTTAAACCACGTTCAGCACATTACAAAGTGTTGTTCAGGAGCCATCAGACATTGATAGATCTAGTTTGAGATTGTAGCATTATTTTTCCGGATTTGCAAACGGAAAATTGATTTTTCAAGGTGGACCAAAAAAATTGAAAATGACTATGCGTGACCTTGCTGAGAGCTTCCTATATGTACTATGTTTTCGCATGACTAGCGTTGTCGAACATGTCGGCGCCAGTGGTCATAGAGTTTCATAGAACAATTACTGTAGAGGGATTTCTGTGAGTTAAAGGAATCCCTCTACAGTGTCTACGGGAGTTACAAGTATGGCAGTTCAGCCAGCAATCGAGTGATGGGAATAGTATTTATTTATTTATTTATTTATTTATTTATTTATTTATTTATTTATTTATTTATTTATTTATTTATTTATTTATTTATTTATTTATAGCACGTGGATTTGTCTAAATTTAATCTTTCTGGAACAATTAAACACAGAACTGAAGCCACATACGCACATGATCAGCCCAAACTTCAGCGTGGCGGTGCAAGACCGGTCTTAACCATGCCATCGTCGTGTGTGCGCTGTCAAGCTCTTGGAGACATATTGATCATTATTTCAGAATAGTGGCTAGCCGGGCTTGTTGGTACGAACACATACTTCAGCAAACAGCGCAAAAGGTACACAGGAAGTCGTGTCGTGTGCCCCTTTTCTGTGTCCCGTTTTTGCGCTGTTTGCCGAAGTATGGGATCATTACACAGTCGCTGAATTTGATACTCAACGTAAAGTGTGGTATGGCACCGAACACTGTAATAGTACAAGTGACATTTTATTCCTGCAGAGACAGTGCATATTTACGAGGGATGCACTTCGGCTCTTTCTCAAATTCTTCTGCAATACAAAGCAGAATGCGAATGGTGAGCCGTGTGGGCGGGCTGTACCAGGGCTAGGTGGGATGGATGGCGTGCAGCAGACGGTGCGCCTCGGTTCAAATACATCCTCGCATCATTAGTCTTCCCTGTACGCGTTCGGACGGGTTCTAAGCTCTACCTCACTTGAGAACGGTGGTGCTCGGGCACCACTTATTTCCGGCAGCATTTGCAAGGCTATAGGTATGCCTGTACACATAGTAACACTCCTCCTCGTTTTCACCCTTCTGGCTTCAAACAGGTTTGTGGCTGCAACTTGTTTATAATTTTTTAATTATGGTGTTTTACGCGCCAAAACCACGATCTGATTATGAGGCACGCCGTAGTGGGGGACTCCGGAATAATTTAGACCACCTGGGGTTCTTTAACGTGCACCTAAATCTAAGTATACACGGGTGTTTAACGTGATCATCTTCGACAAAATACTGTGTTATAGGTGCGACAGTTCGCCATGACTACGCATGTGCGCGGAGACTGACTTTCCTGTTTTCACAAAGCTTTAAGTGCTTGGAAACTTACCAATAATAAAGCGTAATAAGTAACGTCGCAAGAACGTGTGAAGACACAAGCATGAAGACGAGACAAATCCATGTACAATTACAAATCATATCATTCCCACTGTGGTTGTACGATCGCCGCACCAGAGTTCCCTCTAGTAATTATTGTAGGAAACCATGTGCCCGCGGCTTCAGGTTCAAGTTGAACGGTGGTGATCGCCGCGGCTTTCGCTATCGTTGATAGCTATAGTGAATGGTGAATTAAGCTTGCGCTGCCTCTCTCAACTCGCCTAGGCCAGCATTCACAAAGCCCTCTTACGCTAGAATGGTTCGTACAGGAAAACTGCAGTCAACCCGTAAGCTGGACAAGTGAAGGCGGTCAGCCAATGGCAAAGAGGACAAGAAAAAAAAGAAAGAAAGCTTTGCTAGTTCGGCCAACTGCAAGTTATATGAGTGGCCATGGCCCGCGAAGCTGAGATCGTTTGCGGTTCGAGTGTTCGTGTATAGACTTGACCAAATTCGGTGGCATAGAAATGACACGTTCCTGCTAATGGATTGACTTGTCTTAGACATCTTTGACACCAGGAAGAGGATGGTGCAGCACCTTCTTACGCTTTCTTTGTGTTTTTCGGACGTTAAAATAAGTCTTCAAATGGCGCACTATATGTAATGTTATCCAACGTGCTTGCGTTGAACGTATGCCTTAAGGCCTGGTACACTATTACCGCGTTACCGTGTTCGCAGGAATAAAGAAGTTAAATATATTTAGATATGTGCATTCACGCATGGTCCGATTTTTCCCCCTTGCGGAACTACTACATAATGAGGAAATTGGCATCAATGAAGAAACGGCTGATATCTTTCCTGCTTATAGGAGCTGTTGCGATTTCGGCAAACTTCCAGTCGCATGGAGTTTTTACGCATGGGAATAATTTCTTAAATATCAAGAATACTTACTTCAAGCGTCATTCTACGTACTTTCGTGAATACGGACGTGAACAATACAAGACACATTGCCAAACAACGTGAACACTGGGTCTGGTTATATATAACTATTGTAACATATTGACTATTCTCAATAGATTGCAATATGGCTATTGTAATTAGGGTTTGACAAGGTAGGAGTCGTCCTGGTACCTTAGAGTTGGGCCATGAGGCCTGTCTCCCTAAGAATTAAGCCAGGAGTGCATCGCTCCTAATATTTTTCTTAAAATTATGCACCGCTCAGATATTTTATCGCTATACCAGACGGCGGCCGCTGCGTGTGTTGATTTCTTGCTTTATTCAGCGTACGTCCAAAGACGCGCAAATCCCTTTTCGTTATCCATCGATTAAACGTGTGTTTTATTGTAAATTTACTTATAACGCAATCACGTTCACAGTTTAATACCGCTTTCGTAGAAAATACAATTGCAGTTAAATGTTAATTTTTGTTGCAACTGAGGCATAAAGCTTGGAATTCTGGTGAGCAATGTCGGGGAAGGGGCGTGGTGGGAGAAAGAGAGGATGTATGGGTTCGAAGGCGACCTTTCGATTCGAAGGTGACTTTATTGGCTGCAGCGAAATTTCGCTTTTATTTTATTTCCTGTTTTTTTTTTTCTCTTTTTGTTCATGAATCCAGTGCTCCGAAGCCTTTCTTTCTTTCTTTTTCTTTCTTTTATTTATTTCAAAACGCTACGCACTAATTCCTCGACTCGACAAATAAAATTACTCGATAATGGCATTAGTCACTGCCGTCCTAATTAAAACCTGTCTCGTTTTCGGACGGCAGCACCAAGCGTACAAATGGGCCGACGCGGCGTTTCAAGGATTTCCACGGGTGGTCGAGGCGCACGGAAAAGCGTCTGCGTGCGGCTGGCAGCAGCGTCGGGGCATCTAGCTACGGCTGGCACGGCGCGGGCCGTCGCCGATGGAACGCTTCTGTGGGCTCCGGTTGCCATATAGGGCGGATGAGAGGGAGCCGCTTCTGCGGCGGGATCTGCGAAGAATCTGCGGCCGTCGGACGTGGACAGGGCGGCGGAACAGGCAGTCACGACGGCTGCCAACGGAATAGGGGCAGCCGGAGATGCCGAGGGGAGTCGCCGAGAAACGTCATCATAGCAGAATATTCGACGGTCCCCGGAGCGAACGCGACAACGATCTGAACCGAGGAGGAGGCGCTGTGCTGGGACGGCACTGTCTATTGTCGAGGCGCACTTCTCCGCTGTCACTTCGATCGACCCCTCACGTTCGGGCCCAAACGAAAAGGCACCGAACAAAGGGGGCGGAACGCGTTTTTTTGTTCTTAAAAGCGAGTGCAAAAAGGCAGCGCTTTCGCTCGACACCGCGGTGGCGGGGCACATGCGAATGGCTCATTGTCGCAGCGCCGACTATATATAGACGGGGACAATGGAGGCTTTTGAGTGCTTAGGACGTGCTCTATCACTTCAGCGACTCGCATATCGATTAACAATTTCGAGTTGCGGGTTTTGAGGGAAGAAAAAAAAAACGGAAAGAAAACGTTTAAAAGGCGGAATAAATTCGTAACGTGCAACATTGCTTGGCGACACGATAAAACTGACTTCTCGTCGCATATAGGCCGGTTTGTCGGCCTCCTCGCGTCCTGGTCGCATAAGAGTGCATGACGCGTTGTCCGCATTTTTGAACGGGCGCACAGACGCGCGCAGAGCCTAAAGCCGCGGCAGTGCCGGCACGTTGCATGTTTTGCAAGCTTCCCATCACTGCAAAATGGAAGCGGCCTCGGCAAAGGGCGTTATGCAAATCGAGCACACGCGCGAGAAGACGTGATTTTCTTCATACCAGAGGAGCACTGTGTTCACCGGAGTGTCTCGACACCCTTCTGCAGCCTAAGTTGCGCAATCTCGCTGTATACTTCGCGCTTTGAGAAAGTAATATCGTGCTCAATGGCGCACTTTCAGCGCGCTGCCAGTATGGCACTTTTTGACATGTGCGCTCCCTATCAGTGCAAGTGCTTCAAGGATTCTTACAAGGAGCAAGTTGGCAAAAATGTTGCATCCGTGCGATAGTACTACTGTGTTGCACGGGGGCGCAGGAGTTTTCTCCAGTGAACTTCCTGGTGTACTGATCTGCCGAGTTCTCGGAGCCATGTGAAATGGTTGGAATGATCTGCGATCCCGCGCCTCACTTCTCATTTCTTTTTTTGTCGCGCGGCCTTTCTTCTCCACAATGCGGTCGCCAAAGCGAATGCGCCCACATTCCAAGCCAGCGGATGACACAAAGAACCAGTGCGCGCGGCCGACTCGCGAGGCGACCGACGCGGGCAGCACAAAGCAGCCAAGAAGCGCAGGCAATCGTCTGGGCGACAGCGGCGGCGCCAAATGCTCGCTGTACCGAAAGTTCTCTCCTGTGGGGGCCCAATTCGTTCGCAAAAAACCGGCGTCAAAGATCGCGCCTCCCCGCTGGGCGACTCGAACGAGATGAGATCGCGGCCGCGCGGGGCGTCCTGGAAATGGGAGGCATTCCCGCGAGGCATTCTCGGCGCGAAGAATAGGTGTGGGCAGGCAAACAGACAAGCCCGGCGGCGGCGGCCCCCGCGATACCGGAGCGCCTTCTCAGGCCCCGGCGATACTTTACGAGTGTTTTCCTCCGGGGGCCGCGCCCCTCTCCGCCCTCGAGGGGCCGGAGGAAAGCGCCCGGCGCGAGCCGCGCACGCCGCTGACCTTTGGCTATATAATACCGCGCGGCGTGAGCCATTAACGGCCATCCATGAAGACATCTTGGCCGGTGCATATCTGCGCTGAAAGCACCCGCTGCTTGGGCAGCGCGCTTGCAGACCGGTTGTTCGGGACGCGCGTGCCACGGTTCGCTCAGGGGCTTCGTCATCACGTCGCCTCGGGTGAACTCGATGCCGCGGCGCCATTAATTGTTAAGCGAAGCAGAAGCCAGCGGCAATACGTGTAGCAAGGACACTGGTTCGAGCGCATCTCTCTGACAGCTCGCGGATACTGAGCGCAGGGAGTTTTGGCACGGCCGTGTAGAATAATTGCGCGCCAGCCTGTACGTAGCGCCGTATACTTAGAAATCGTGCAGGGAACATAAGCGCGTTTGTTCCTTGGCGTAAGTAAAGACGTTGCGCGTCGCAAAGCAGAAAACGTTACTACGTAATTACGTCGTGCTGTAGGACTTCCGCGTGACCATTCCAACCAGCTATTTCTGCACTGCCGAACTGCCTGCATGCCGGCTTCGGGAATTCGCGGACAGCTGTTACGAGGTGTCGTCCTATTGAGGCCACCAACGCATGGGTGCAACAAACAACGACGGTATATATGAACGGTGGCCAGAGTGTCGAAAGGCACCGATCTTCAGGCGATCGAGGTGCCGGCACAGAAAACCGGAAGCGCACCGACCTCGACAACAAATGGTTGACGGAGTAGCACGTGGCATATACTTCCTTGGAAAAACCATGCACGACGGGCTGCATATAGGATCAGAAGTTCCTAAGGCGAGTTTTTGTGCGCTGGTTTCAAGAAATTTTATTCGTACCGGGCCGTCAAGATTACACGGCCCACTCACGTTACACCACCCACATTTCTACATGCTTCTACATTGTTCGTATGCTTCTCATTCGACCTCGATAATCTTCTCATGCATGAAGGAAGTGCGTTATAGGCGACAGAAAACGCCTTTAGGTGGTGCAGGCGAGTTCTCCATGTATAACCAGAAGCATCAATTTAGCACGTAACGTAACGGTAGACCGGATTCATAGAGCGGTCGTACGTTATGAAGCCGTTCATAATATCAGTTAGCGGCCAATCGCGATAGCGAACCTGTAAGTACAGAGAAGGCGGCTCCGAAATCACAAGCAGTTCTCATGAACTTGGTGAGCTTCGTGAATTTGGTTCCCAAGTGCATGTCCTATACCAATACGTGAGACCAATCTTATTTGTTTTAAATAACATTTAAACTCATCCGATCTTCACTGATGGAACTAAAGCTGTTTTCGCTATAAAGACCATCGCGTTAGTTAGCCCGCTTTTAATTTTCTAATAAACCAAATATCGAAACGCCACTATATTCCTTGTATAACACCAAGAGAAACATCATATGGGAACGTTCCGCTGGTTGAAAATATAAGTTCTACTATATGGGGTTTTCCAGACAGCGAAGAAAAAGGATGCGGACATGAAGCACCTTGCGACATCAGCGCATCGTGCCAACGGGCTGCTCTTGATGATGTACGGGTGCCCCGTCGTGACAGCTATTGGCTGTTGCTATACGGTGCACCCGAGAATGCGCAAGTGTCGCATGCCTCGAGCGAGTGGCTGCAACACATATTCGCCGTTAGCCAATGTCAATCATGCGTTCTTCGAGAGAGAGAGAGAAGAGTGAGGGGGAAGTAAGGGCTATTACCCACGACAGCGTCTCGTTGGCTAATATAGGTTGCGGGAGCGGCCACAGAAAAAGAAGGACTATAAGCTGAGTGATGCAGTGATTTGAATATACACTGCCGTGATCAGACAAAGGCATGAATAGCACATGCATCCGCTCCACACGCAAGCGTGCACTAAAGAAGGCATCTCTAGCTCCTAATAATACTAGAAGTGCTGGCGTTGCTTACCCACAGGTCGGGAATGTTCCACCGCACCAAGCTCGAGTCGCAACGCGAGTTTAGTGTGGCCTTCAAAAGTTGCCTGTCTGACAAACGACTAGAGTCGCATGTGCACAAAGCTTGTTGAAAATACTCCAGAACGTTAGACGACGTGGAGCGCATTCGCTAGCATGTCCAGTGAAATTTGCCCTTATAGTTCGTGTACAGGCCACGTTTAGCATGATGCGGTAAATGAGAGAGAGAGAAACGAGAAGGGAAAAGTAGGGAGGTTAACCAAGGACGTGCCCGGTTGGCTACCCTACTCTTGGGGAGAGGGAAAGGGGAAGAATACATAGGAAGGAGCGAGAAGAAAAATAATAAAAAGTCAGTCATTCACAGAGTCAGTCGCAGAGGAAGGTTCACTGTCACAAGCGCTCATACAGTCCAGTCGCCTTCAAGAAGTGCGAAAGATGCGGTAAATGAAGGCATCGCTTACGTATAAAGAGTGTTTGTGCATACTTTTTTTCTTCCCAGGACGATCTTTTAAAATGCGGGGATATTGAAGCAAACCCAGGCCCAGACATGCCTGAAAGGGAAATGCTCCAGCAGATCCTATCGGCTCAAAATTCCCTGACGTCGTCTGTCAGTGACAATCTTGCAAAACAGGGCTCTTTTGAGGAAAATATAGATGGCTTGGCCGAGAGAATTAAAAGTTTGGTAGACGAGCTGGCAACTATCAACACCCTAAAAACAGAAGTAAAGCATATGAGGTCAACAATTATTAACTTGAAGCCACTGTATCACACCTATTAAATAAAACCGAAGACTTGGAAAATAGAAGCCGTAGGAATAACTTACTTATTTACGGCATAAAAGAATAAGAAAGGGAAACAGTGGCTGAACTTACGGAGAAAATAACAAGAGACATTCTTAGAGAAAAACTTGGAGTTAGGATAAAGAGCATGCAAAGATGCCACCGAATAGGTAGGAAATCAAACAGGAATCGTCCTGCCATCATAAATCTGCATGACTACCGAAAGAAGAATTTAATAATGAAGGCATGCCCGAAATTGAAAGGTTCAGAATATTCAGTCAGCGAGGACAACTCGAAAAGAACTAGGGATGTCAGAAAGAAATTATGGGAAAGTGCATCACAGGAAAAGAATAATGGTGATAAAATTAAGCTGGTTTTTGATAAGTTAAGCATTAACGGTGATATGTTTGGATGGGGTAATGCAAAAAACAAACGATATAAAATCCCGAAGAACCATAATTGACACCAGAATGAGACCAGTCCTGAATTCAAAATCCTCAACATAAACTGTCGTAGCGTCGTCAATAAAGCTGCAAAACTTGAGGGCGTGCTGTTTTCGCATGACGCAGACGTCGCCATGCTTACAGAGACGTGGTTGAGCAGTGAATATTTGACAGTGAATTTGTTCCTAAGGGCTATAATGTCTTTCGGGGTGACCGCGACAGAAGAGGTGGAGGAATGGCAATTTTGTATAAATCAGCAATACAACTTTTTAGAATGCCCGATGCGCAAGATATTGAAGGTTTCTTTTGCAAAGCATACATCAACAAGGCCCGCTTCATCCCTGGCGTTTTTTATAGGTCTCCAAATTCTTCTGTTGCGGTACTTGAAAACTTAATGGAATATATGCACTGCCATGTAAAATCGGATGACAGAATACTACTTGCAGGGGACTTTAATTTACCAAACATTGATTGGCACACCTTTTCATTGTATTCTGCAATCTGCCCACAGTGTTGATAACACAACCTTTGATATTGTATTCACGTTTGACTTACTGCAAATGGTTAAATAATTTCACGAGAGTACAAGGAGCCGTAGGCTCAATTCTAGACTTATTTTTTTGTAAGTGGCACCATCCGAAATGCGAAGACCTGTGAAGTCACAAATGGGATTTCTGATCACAAAGCTGTCCTGTTCAGCTTGTCAAATGTCTACCCTGATCGCCAAAACTGTGTTCATTTGTTTCCCAATTTTTCTCGTGCTGATGATGAATCTATTCTCGATATGCTTGCATTCTACTTCGATGACTTCGGAAACAGCACTTGTAATATAAATGACTTATGGCTTTCCTTTAGGGGAATTGTCTCTGAATGTATTCACCGTTTTGTTCCCAAAATTGCAAAACCTTCTGTGCACCGTAACCCATGGATTTCTCGTGAGACGTTATGCTTACAGAGGGATGCTTAAAAGGTTAAAAACGAAATCAAGAACAAATGTAACTTTAAAATCTATTGTGGAAGACACTTCTGAACAACTAAAACAGAAAATAATTTGCGACAAAGAAAAATATTACGGAATGATTCTGCCTTCATTTATTAAAACATCTCCCGAGATATTTTGGCGCCAAATCACACATAAATCTTCTTCCACCAGTGGGTTATTCGTGATAGACGGCAAATGTGTAAGTGATGAGACTGTCATTTGTTCTGCTTTTAACAAATTCTTCCAGTCGGTATTTACCAAAGATAATGGTTGCCTTCTCAACTTTACTATATCGCTTCCTGCTATATCTGAGGTTGTTATTTCTGAGCGCGGTGTTTTTAATTTGCTCTTGAACGTTGATACTAAAAAGTCAGCAGGACCAGATAATATAACAAACGCGTTTTTAAAGCGTTATGCAGAATGGTGTGCTAAGTACCTGTATGTCATATTCACCAGATATTTACGCGATGGTTCCCTACCGGATGACTGGAGGACGGCCGAAATCAAACCATTGCATAAATCCGAAAAAAAAAAACACACACACAGAGAATTACCGACCAGTATCTCTTAGATCTACATCATGAAAAATTTTAGAGCATATCATTCATAAACATATAATAGGTTTCCTAGAAGAGCACAAGGTACTTACAGATGCCCAACATGGTTTCAGACATAGGTTTTCCACATGTACTCAATTAGTTGAGACTGTGCACGATCTCGCACAGGCGATTAATCAAGGGAAGCAGACAGATATTGTGTTCATGGATTTTCGCAAAGCATTTGACAAGGTGTCACATAACAAATTAATGCATAAATTAGGGTATTATATAAAAAATGACCAGTTACTTACTTGGATCAGAGCCTACCTTACTAACAGACACCAATTCGTTACCTTAAACAATACTTCTTCTAACAATGCGAAGGTTGCGTCTGGCATCCCCCAGGGATCTGTTTTGGGACCAATTTTTTTTTCTATTATTTATTAATGACATTGTCGCAGAACTTTCAGTTTCCGTGAAACTTTATGCAGATGACTGTATTTTGTATGAAAAGATATCTTCTGTTGATGATCAGGTGCGTCTAAATAATGACCTGGAAAAGGTCATTGCTTGGTGCGAACAATGGCAAATGTCTAATAATTTTGAAAAAAAAACTTTTTATGAAAATCACACATAAGAAAAAACCTCTTCAATTTGCAGATAGTGTTGACAACATATCTCTATTAGAGGTAACAGAGTACAAATATTTGGGACTATGGATAACCAATGAGCTTTCCTGGACGAAGCACACAGATACTGTTATTCCAAATTCTTTGCGTAAACTGTTCTTCTTGAGGCGTTCACTAAAATCATCTACGTCTAGTGTTCTTTTATTGGCGTACAATTCCTAAATTCGTCCGTTGTTGGAATATGCCGTAATTATTTGGGACCCATTCACTTTAACCAATATTAAAAAAGTGGAACGTGTACAGCACAAGGTAGTCAGGTTTGTCTTCAATTCACACCGCCTTGTGTCTGTTGGTGAGCTCGTAAGACGCAGTGGATTACCCCCGGTGACTGTGCGCAACCGTATCTGCCGATTAAAGTTCCTCTTTCAACTTGTAAACGGCCATTATAACGTTAACACTTCCAAGTTCTTTACTTACTCATCAGGCTATAACAGGAGACGAAGGCACGCTTTAACAATAACCCCCTTGAACGCACTGAATAACTGTCTCAAATATTCGTTTTTTCCTATGACAATAACAGACTGGAATAATCTTAATTCTGAGATTGTCACCCAGAATTCCTTATCAATGTTTGAAAAATGCTTGCAAATGCTATGAATTCGTGTGCGTTATTTGCTTGTACATTCGATTGTATGTTTTTATGTATTCTTCACCAGTGTTTGAAAAATGCCTACATATTTGATGAATTTTGTATGTGTTTACATGCTTGCATACTTCTATGTATACCCACCCTGCTATGATCTGATTTCGGATCGCAGTATCTATAAATAAATAAATAAATAAATAAATAAATAAATAAATAAATAAATAAATAAATAAATAAATAAATAAATAAATAAATAAATAAATAAATCGTTATTGTGATTTTGACGTGCCCCTAGAGCTCACTAGGCAAGAATAAAAATGCGGTAAATAAAGGCATGCTTACTCTTGCCTAGTGAGCTCTCGCGGCACGTCAAAATCACAATATTGATCAACTTGACAGAGTTACTCATTTTAAGAGATGTTAACGCCTTTGTCAGTTCCAGCTGCTATCTTTCGGCAAATTTCGCGTTCCATGACACGAAGAGAAACAAGACAACTAACAACAAAATGTGTACATTGTAGGGCACATCGCAAGTGCGTGCTCCAAGGCGAAGCTGTAAATGCCTGCACATATAGCACACAATAGACTCGGTTATCACCGCATTTTCAGTTACACTACACACGTAGCGTAAAATTTTAAACCGCGCTTACAAAGCTCCCAACGTTCACAGCATAGCACACACCTGAGCACGTTAGGCTTGGTTGCAGTTTTTCTGAACAGCAGCTGAGAAACGGGATGAGCAACATTCTCTATTAGTACTGTGGAATCTTTTACTCCTCTAGAAAGGTATTGTTGGCCACGGACCCACAATTCATCTCTTGTGACAGTGGCCTTCTGGCACGTAAATTGTCATTAAGTTCCTTCTAGTAAACATGGCTGATTCATTGTATCTTCTATATATCTTCTGATTGCACGTCGTCGGCATTATTGCTCTCAGGGTAAACTGTTCACACGGTGTAAACAGCCCACTCTCGGTTCTAAAGGGTCGAATTCTGAAAAAGCTATTACGCCAGAATTGTTCTGATAAGAGCGAATTTCAGCCTATCGTGATGCTGGACATATTATTAGCGAATGCGACCAACCAATGGCAAATAACGCTTACGAACAAAAAACTTCGTGAATTTGGGCCCCTCGTTCGCAAGTGCTCTTTCGCCACCTGCCAGCCGCCTTCCCTAATGATATGTCCAGAATTTTCCTCTTTCTATTCCCCATTTCTGTTACCCCCCGTGTAGGGGTAGCAAACCGGACGCTCGTCTGTTTGACCTCCATGCCTTTCCTCTCCTTTCGCTTAATACTATTCGCTTAAACTTTCGCTTAATAATTATTAGGGAGTTTTAGAATAGGGGCCCCAAACGTTTTGGGGCCCCAAAGAAATAGCGTCGACACCACTGCGCATGCGCGAGACGCTAACTGCGTTTGGGTTTTGCGTCGGGCACGCTATTTCGCCGATTTAGCGGGAGCCCCAAAAGCAGCCCCAAAAGTTTTGCGTCAACAAACATGGCGGCACCCATCGAAGCGGCGGCTCTCCGAGTACCAAATTCGGCTTGATTCGTGGTAACGCGTGAAGTTCCTAAGCTAGGAGAAGTGTCTGCGGTTATCGCTTTCTCTCAACTAACGTGTGTAATGAAGATTGATTCATTAGACGCAGCTGATTCTGAATTCGATTGTCGATTCCATGGCTCGTAGGCCTAACGTGGATTAGCTTGGCTGGTGAAGGCACGTCAAGTTGGTTACTCAAAATTAGGCGCAATAAATCGCTTGCTGCTAACAGAAAAACATCTTAATTGTAATTAAACGCAAAACCACGAAAGTCAAAATTACTCTTCCTATCATAAAATGGTATAGTTTATTTTAATATTTAGAATAGTTTTTCTTTGACACCATAGTGGCGCTGCAAGCGCAACACGTTATTCGCAAACGCAAAGCCCTATTCTAAAACTCAGCACTCTTGCATGCCCCAACGCTAACACCCGCAAAGCTCTTTGGGGCCCCAAACTTTTGGGGCCCCTATTCTAAAACTCTCTATTCTAGCGTAAGAGCTTTTTGTGAATACGAGTCTTGAATATTCCGTATTGCAAACACTTCATCTTGGTGCTTGAAACTTGAGATATATAGATTTTTGATTTTGACCGTAAGAAATTCGTTGATTTTTTTAAAGAGCAGCACACAGCAAACGCGACCGGAAGGGGAATATGACGCCTTGTGAGGTCATATGTCCTTTCTGATTTTTTTAAAATTAAATGTGTGTACGTAATAGGACGGCATCATGGGTGGTGCAGACGCCTTCTAGATAGCAAACGGCCGGTGCGCTTCGATCCATGACGTCATGCTGTCAGAATCTAATGGGGATGCTTTCGAGCAAGTCACGGCGATTTTGACGTCACCGTTTTCGTCACACCGGGCTTGGCAATGGAAATTTCGGTCCAAGTAGCATGCCGTTACGAAGCAGAGTGCAAAGACCTAATATCTAGGAGGCGTTGGTGATGCCCACTACAGGCCTTACGCAAACAGAATTTATCTTACGCAAACAGAACTTATAGTTAGGCCGGCTAAAGCAGACGCAAAAAAATTACAATATCAACATTAAAGGAAAATATGCTTATTCTCCTTATGTCGTATGGGTTCATTAACTGCGACAAAATTGGATGCTTATATAGCTGTTGAAAAGCCCGTTATAGCAAAATATAGCACCTAAAACAAAAAGCTTCACATACCATACGCCGATAAAAATAAAAATGTCGATGCGCTGCGTCAGGCAGAGCAAAGCAGGATGTTCTCAGCGCACTTCCCTTGCTTCTCGCGCAACACGGTGCTTACACGAACGTTAGCCGCACCTGTTGCAGAACAACGATGTGCTTGCAGTGCCTCACAATGACCGAGCTCTGCCAGTGCAGAAGAAACGTATAGGCGCGATAAAGGCAAGAACGAGAGTACAACTTTGGCCGCTTCATTAACGCCATTTTTATCGCTGGCAATCTATAGCGCGCATTGTTCACAAGTACTGATTACTTTGTTTTTAAAGCTTACGCAGCTGCACCGAATAGGGCACAGCTGAGGAAGGACAAGGAACCCAACCGCCTCTTATTGCTTTTCAGTTATATATATATATATATATATATATATATATATATATATATATATATATATATATAGTTGACGTAATAGTTGAGCGGAAACCCGCTAGGTGGAGAGAAGTGATGAAAGGGGAAATGAGACATCCACCCAAATGTTCGGGTTTCCTTTGTAGGAATTGCTACATTTGGGCGGATGTCTCATTTTCCCTTCAACATATATAAAGTTGAACGATAAGTTTATTCCGTTGAAAAACGTCCGTATAAGTTGTGTTTTTCAACTTTCTTCTCGTTCATTACATGGCGAGGGCCTCGACACCGGCAGCATTGATGCCTTCAGGTAGCATACGTGTGGGTTTATTGGCCAGTGGCTTTCACCCAAAACGTTCACGTAAACATGACGACTGCCCAGAAAGGAGGTTCCACAACCGCCGCCAAAGCCGTGAGTGTTGACGCTGGCTAACACTGCCAGGGTTAGTTCTAGTAGATAAACACAAATACCCCAGAAAGTGGATGGGAAAACGGCGCCGCGGTAACTCAATTGGTAGACCATCGCACGCGTAATGCGAAGACATGGGTTTGCATCCCGCATGCGGCCAGTTGTTTTTTTCATCCACTTTCATTTACAGTGATTTATCATTTCTCTAATTAAATTAAGAACTGCAGATAATTTTCCCTATGCTGTCCTTGGTGTCGTCGTTTCCAATCGTAAGCATCCAATCTATATATATATATATATATATATATCGTAGTAACTGGATTTTTCAATATATATTCCTAATGGCACGTTCCGTATGTCCGTCCAATAATTCCCCTTATTTCTTGTATTATGTTTATGGAATATGGAATCTACGTGGATTTCACTTAAGTTTCGGATCCGTAAGCATTGTACCGAAAATTGCGTTTAGTGAAGCACAGTCACGTTCGCTTTGCTGAAACGCGGCGAGCGTGCCGTATTTCGGATCAGTCTGTCTCTCAGAGTCGTTTATTCCTTTACAACACCGGCCACACGCAGCCATCATGCGCGTCTGCCGGTGCGATAATGCAAATGCGACACGCCGCGAATCCAGTGTTTGAGGCCCGCATTAAAAAAAACTCTTCCGCAACAGCCGTCCGCAATTGGCTATCACCGTGGAGACTACCTCGTTATCGCTGACATGAGGGGTGCGCGCCCAGACGCCGGCCACTTATGCACTTTGCGAAAAATCTGTAAAAATAGTTATTGAATGTTTACAGTGTATCGTATTGTCCCTGTCTTTAATGCTGTCATTTATTTAGTGCTTTCTTGGCCCCTCCTTCTTGGACCAAACAGCTGGTCCACATTATGCATAAAGAAATAGAAAAAATAATAAACAACTAACAGAAGTTTTGTGAATGGGAAGGAGAGGGCGAGGGGGATACAGGTGGCATGTCTACTCGATCTCTAATTAAGGGCCGACCGTTTCGTGACGGAGGTCTGGCGAACTTCAAGCAACGTTCATTGATAATTATGACCGCGCGTATACTTCAATAATACCAGTTTGCGCACCGGTGCTCTGCTGGCAACAATGGAGGTGGCTGTTATCGGAAAACGCGTTGCCTGTATTGAGCTCTTCCTCCCACTTTCGCCTCAGCGTCCACACTAAAAGTGTCCCTCACAACGGTGTGAATGTTCGTAGGGTTCGGGTAACGGTTTGACAGTTCTGCAAACAAACTCATTTCGCGAACCTCCGTAAATGGAGATCAACCCGACGAGCTGTGCACGAAGCCAGAGGAGCTCACAGTTTCAATAAGCACATTCCTCACGAGTCCAGAAAGTGAGCCCGCAGTTTCTGTCATACAGCGTCCGATTCTTTGTAAAGCGGCCGTTTTAAAATTAAATCACGGGGTTTTACGTGCCAAAACCACGACCTGATTATGAGGCACGCCGTAGTGGGGGACTCTGGAAAATTTGGACCACCTGGGGTTCTTTAACGTGCACCTAAATCTAAGTACACGGGTGTTTTCGCATTTCGACCCCATCGAAATGCGGCCGCCGTGGAAAGCGGCTGTTTTACTGCGATCGCAGTTAGGAGCTCGAAGTAGGGCAGGCTGTGCCCGTCCGTCCGCTCTTTCCGTAAGGCCGTCGTCGTCTTCGTCGTAAGGCCGCTTTCTCATTCTCAGCTTCACCCTCGCCATTCGTCGAAAAAAAAAAAAGAAAAACAATGCAACAGGCAAAACCTGGAATCAAAGTGATTCTCAGAGCTGCGGCCAGCGTGGAAGAATAGACAGGTGTCTCAAATAAGCCGTCAGTGTGCGGATTGGGGCGACTGCGCTTCTGTTCGCTTTTCCTTCCTCCGCCAGCAGGAGGCACTACAGTGACAATGAAATTTTCAATGAAAGTTTTCCCGGTAGCTCAAGGAGTCACAATTTTCTGCCGTCTGCTATAGTGGCGTGATGCGCTGAGCTCGCGTGTTTTTCTGCAAACGCCTTTATAACGCGCTGAGTTACTTCTTATGTGTCACTGCTAGCTCTTGCAGTTTTTATATTAATGTTCTCGGTTCTGTTTGCTGTGAAAGATTGAATATGCAGCTATAAATCACCGATTGAACTACATTTAGACGCTGATTTGCAGTGAGGTCATCTAGCATCGTACAGCGTCTCAGCTGTCCAAAACTAGAGGCTCGCAGGAAGTCTTGGAGGCTTGAAGTGAATAACAGTGGTATAGAAGGACGGTCGCTGAAGCCAACGTTTTCACGAGTGCCGGGAATTGTCTTCGGTTATATGCATTACACAATCCGTTATACGCTGTAGATGAGCTGCCTATTATAAACTCCACCTCATCTCTATTATAAAATCTCTATTATAAAATAGGAGCTACGCCTGTTCGACCTGTAATCTACACCGCCGTCTTCCTGTTTCTTAACGTTCAACGCCTACCATTTTTCGTTCTATCGCTAGTCTCGCTGTATACTTAGTTTCTCCGTAGCCTTTTTCGTTATCTTCCAAGCTTCGGTATCGTAGGTTGAAACTATCCATTTGTCTTCGACTTGGCTTTAGTGAGCAATGACGGCAGTGCCAAGCACAGCCTCTATTGATGGACGCGCAAACGAGGCGCTTTATTTGTTTTGTTTTGTTTGTTTGTTTGTTTGTTTGTTTGTTTGTTTGTTTGTTTGTTTGTTTGTTTGTTTGTTTGTTGTTTGTTTGTTTGCTGGCTTGCTTGCTTGCTTCCTTGTTTGTTTGCTTGCTTTGTTTGTTTTCTTGCTTGTTTGTTTGTTTGTTTGTTTGTTTGTTTGTTTGTTTGTTTGTTTGTTTGTTTGTTTGTTTGTTTGTTTGTTTGTTTAAGCCACTGTCGCCTCTGGCACGCCAGTATGCAGTATAGTTCTTAGGTTACCCACCTACGCGTCTCGCCTGGGCCGTGCCATGCACGAGGCGTACCGATAGTTTAGCGGAATGCAACGGATCGTGTGCTACGAGCACATCTAAGTATGCGGTCCCATAAAAGCTGAGAATGAACTTGAAATACCTAAGATATACTGTATCGGTTTCGACCAGAAATACAAATCTATGCGGTCTAACTTTTTTTTTTCAATCTTAGGGTGCATAATTTGCATTCCTCGTTGAAAAAAGTACTACCAAAAAATGGTTTTACCTAAATAAGTAAAAAAAAATACCATTATAATTTTTTGCAAAGCGCCCTTGATTTGCCGCTGTCATCCATACATAAGGCGCAGCGATGAATATATAAGCTATAACATAAATCGCGTGTATGCTACAGTTTTTTTTTTTTTTTTTGTCGCTATAGTATATATTTTCCTTGGGTAAATAATAATGATCTCGTCTATGAAGACGGTTGTGTGCATCTCGGATAGTTTTCGTAAGTCTAAGTGGAGGAATCACTGAACGATCTGTTGAAAAGAGAGAGACGCAGAGGGAAAGGCAGGAAGGTTAACCAAGCCCGTGCTCGAGAGAGAGAGAGAAACGGGGTGGGAAAGGCAGGGAGGCTAACCCGAAAATATTCTGGTTTGCTACCCTGCACTGAGGGAAGGGGAAATGAAAGGCGGAAAGAATAGGGGAGGGAAAAAGCAGTCACGAAAAAAAATAATAAAAAGAATAGAAAATAGAGGAGGTTGGAAACGTCCGTGAGAACCAAAGTGTGTCAGAAAGTCCACTCGAACGGAAAAACTTTAACAGTGCCTTGACTGACTTGTTGTATGACGACTGTATAGGCCGGCGTTCCAGGACTGTCTGCTCCGAAAGCGGCCGGTCGTCATGACGGGCCAGCGCGTGCCTATATGTGCGCTGTATCGGGGACAATGACAAAGTACGTGCTCGATAGTTTCCTCGTCGCCGCAGTGGTCACACGCAGCACTATCCTCCATCCCATCCCGACACTCGGGGAAGGGTAGAAGACAGACAAGGAAAAGGAAACATAAGTCGAATAACTGTGGACTCATGGAATGCATACATAACCCCAGAGCGTGTAGTCTTTTGTCATGATTCTCTTTTTTTTTTTTTTTTTTTTTGCCCCGCTACTTTTCACTCTGTGCTGTTCTCGCCGTTTGCCTATTTCAATCGCGCCCTTTCTTCCTAGCCGATCCGCGGGCAAAAACCACGACTGCGAGGGGGGCCTTGCCCCCAGGGTGTAGACAAAAAAAAAAAGAAGAAACAATGAGAGAAACAAAAAGCCGCGCTCCCTGTGGGCTCGCAGCCACTAGGCAACGACGAGCCAGCCCGAACGATTTCCAAGGCGCTCACTTCATTAGGCGTCGCTCCAAGAAGTGCACTAGTCGCATTAGGTGCCCCACACGCTCTACGTGCCTTGCGCACCAAGTCTCCCAAGGGTACGAGCGCGAGAGTTCCTTAACCTGCGCACGACGCATGTACTGTGTACGCAGCACTCGCGTGGCTGTGGACACGGAGATGAAGAGCACGCCCATAGCGGCGAAGCGAGCGGCGAGGAGCAGTGTCGAATAAGGCGTGCGGCGATCACACTCTACACCGCGATCTTTATGCACGCAACGCGCCAGACATACGGAGGAGAGCCGCTTGTGTCGAGGCCTCGGGTTGCGCGCTCGTCGGGTTGAGCGCGTGCTGCCGCGTCGGGCCGATGATGCTGCCGTCGCGGTGTGGGCCACGTATACGCCATTGCCGCTCCGAGGAGGTGCCGTCTTTTGCGTCCCGCATCATAAGGCTTCTTCTTCTCCATGGGTGGCCGACGAAAGAGCATCGTTAAAAAACGCTTTCTGCGGCGAGGTGATAGTTTGGGGGGGTCGACTCCGAGACCTCTGCGCGCTCAGAGTACACGCCCCTGTGCGGGGCCATTGTGTCCGGACGGACACCAGATATATACGCGTTTGACGCCCCGTGAGGGTGCCTGTCGTGAAACACATGCCATTGTCTATTCATGGCCGCCGCGTATAGTGATCCGGAGGTCGTATTCTATATACGGACGACACGATGCGCGTTCTCTTCTTCATCCTTTCTTTCTTCATTTTTTTTTTCTTTTTCGTGTACGTAAAAGCCGACTCCCAAGAGTCGTGATGACGCTTCGTGTAATGGGCGCTGTTGCAGGGGCGCCCTGAAAACGTCCATTTTATGTGGCATACATTACGTCTAAGCCTCCTGTCCAATGGCGTCTTCCCTAAATCTGGCACGGTCGGAGGGCTTAAGAAGCTGTAGGTATGCGACTTTGTTCTTTGTGTGGCTGCTTTACTGCCATTGAATTTATTTATTTATTTTTATTATTGCTATTAGTATAATTTTTCTTATGTGATTTTCCTTGCCGTGCGGCACGGCTCGTGGGAACAGGATGCATCCTACGCACACCAGAGCGAGCTACTATAACGTCGAATGCTATTGCCTTTAAGCGACGTTCGAACCTTGCTGTTTTTTTTTTTTGTGTTGTTTTCTTTTTAATTGCAAAAGCAAGAGGAAGAAGGAACTTTTATGACAGCACCTCAAAGAAAACCGTTAACTTTCATTCATTCAGTCAAAAAAAAAAAAAAAGAAAACGCCCACAAACTACAGAAAACAACAACGCCGACGCAACATCCTTATACGCAACATCCTCGATTGCTGTCTCGGCTTTTCTTCTCGCAGTCGCTAGCGTAAGTTGAACAAGAACCAGACTTGTACACGTTGCACAAATAACAGTAGCGATTATAATTACAATGCCTTCTTTCAAAAATGTTATGTATTACAATTACCAATTACAGCCCCACGAAAGCAACTGAGCTATAACTAAAAAGTAATCGATTACTTTAATGTTACTTTCCATAATTCTAACTTTCTTACTATTATAATCTATTTGTATCAACATGAAATGCTGAAATTAAAAATTATTAAAGTAATTTTACAATTATTCACCCTACAATTATTAACTTTACACAAACACAATAAACCGAACGAGCTGGACTGGCTCTCTCAGTGCGTCCTTCCTTCATACGTTATCTTCACTAAGAATTGATTTTGATGATTTTCTTCGGTAATCTTCCATTTTTCTATCGGTTTTTTATAGCGACACTGAAATATCGCTAGATGTGCGCGCCGGAGAGAAGGGCTGTGTTGTAACGTACGAGCACCTTGCTCACAAAATATATGATCTGCTAATACAAGCTAGCAAGGTTACTTAGGACCGGGCGTATCGATTTTCTGAACGGTACTGCATGTGAAGAGATAAGATACATTGAACACTTTCTGTAGTCTTGCCCAGTCAGTCAGTCAGTCAGTCAGTCAGTCATAAAACTTTATTCTCGGTACTGCGAGTGATGGTTTCTGCGACCCAACCAGATGGCCCAAAATACCGAGATGAAAGAGTTGCTCTGTTTGAGCACCTGCAAAACGAAGACCTTCTGCATGTGTGCCAGCAACACCTTGTGTTCCCAGAAGGGTCAGTTACAGCAAACAAGGAAGTTTCAAGTCTTCTTGCATTCAGTCCTAAGAGTATACTGGTTTGACGGCTTTGTGGTGACACTCCGCAGTACCATTGTAAGAGACGCGCTCAGGAGAAGAAATTGCGCCCTCGATCACCAGGCTAAACACGCCTGTTGCTACAGCCCACCACCACCACCTCAAGATGGTATGACTCAATGCCGTGATGCCCCCGGTCTGGTTCAACTTATGAAGTGCAGCGCTTCAGTGTTGCAGGGGTTAGCGGTAGGCGCTTCGGATAAGGCCAGTGAAAAACTGAAAAATCGTCCAAAGTTGGCTGGCATCAACGTCCGAAGTGGCCGTCGCTATCGAGCCATAGAAGCGCCGGGTAAACGTTATCTGGTGAACCTGCTCGCGACGCCCTTCTCTCGTGAGTCATTTGGACTTAAACGACTAATTGTACCAGGACGCCAACAAACGTTCAAATTCCTTAGAAAGGTGGCCAAATCTGCAATGTAATTTAATATAAAGGTGCATAATATTCAGCCCTAAAAATATGGTTCGTGTGTTACAATCTCAAAAATAGGTGCACATGAGTCCCGCATCATAAGAAAAATATAGAAACATAAGCGCTTAACGGCCAAAAACTTGTGTCTATACCAGAAAAATCGTAGACTGCACTAAGCGAAGTAGGATTGAGCAGCAGCCCTTACCTTCTATGAGGGCATATTAAAAGCGCTTCCAGTAAGGAGAGAGAGATAAATTTATTATATATGAAAAAAAAAAGCTCGAAGGTCGAAATTCCAAGGCAGGTGTGCAAATCCGCAAGCTTGTCATGTTCAGGTGATAAATGCTTAGCGGCAGGAGAGGCTGATTGTGGGAAAGAGGTAACCCATGTGCATGTTTTCATCTATTTTAATGCTGTAGTTCCCGCCAAATTTAGGTGCTTAATGTTGAAAGGTGTAATTAGTTACATGTAATTGGTTACGGAAAAGGGGAATTGAATTACAGTGAGCGTTACTGAGTAAACAAAGTAATCGTAAAATTCCACACACCCAACTCTCGTAAACTTCGCAATGAGTAGATTTAACATGGGACGGCCGAACAAGTAAAATACTCCCGAAGAAGTACAAGATTCCCGAAGAAGAAGCCGCTCAGCTGGAAGCTCGTCGTGCCACCAGCCGAGAACGAATGCAGCAATTGCGGGCTAATCCGGAGTATCGCGCCGAAGCCGCTGCTGCTAAATACGCCAGGGCTAGTAAAACCTGGAAGAAGCTAGGTCGATCACCACTGTTCACCAGCTCCGCTGTTTACTCCAGCCTTGCACAAGCAGTGCAGTGCCCACTTTTTTCTTGCACTTTGCTTCGCGTCATTTTGGATTGAGATTGTGCAAGGTCACAAGACTGCCAGGGTTTCTTCAATTTATCATTATTCTTTAAAATATGTCATTCTGTACAGAACAGCGAAGCACAGTAGCCGAGTTATTTTCTTCTTTGATCTTTCAACAGTTAGCATTTATAAACAGAATCAAATAGCCGTCACGGCTGCCAAGTGCATTAGACATATAGTGCTCATGGTCTCCGAAGTGCTGCATCGGTTCAGGACATGGGATATACAGCCTTAGATACCTGAGGCTAAAATTATGAAGTGCATAGCTTATTGCGCTACCTTCTTAGCTAACTTTAGCGACCGTTTCTGCTATTTTACTTTAAGATACCCTTCTTGCAGACGTGTTAAATGATTTTCTAAAGGAATCTCATATCTCGGAGCTTACTCGGGTTCTTGTTACGCGGTATGCGTGAGTTTGCTCTGTTTATTGCAATAGACCGATCCCACCGGCCAGTTTCACGACGCCACCGCTGCCGCGGTGCATGCTGGTACTTGTAGTCATCCGGCCGCTCCAGCCGCCCGGAGTGCCTGTGCGTCCTGTTTCCGAACGCTTTTTGGCAATTTTTATGGTTCGTGTTGAGCCATCGTGCGATGGAAGGATTGACCTGTACGTTCCTGGGTGCTACAACAACCACACAAGGGACAAAGGCTTCGGATTCTATGTGTTTTCTAAAGATCGAAAACTTCGAGAGACGTGGATCCAACGGATTAATAGGTGGTACTGGTAATACACAGCGCGAGAAAAAACACGGGAACGAATAGCGGCCGCATTTCGATGGGGGCAAAATGCTTAAAGCATCCGTGTACTTAGATTTCCCGGAATTTATAGATTTGCCGATTATCGATTACCTATTGATTGGCTATCGATTACCTATCGCAAGTTATTGGCCACGTATTTGGGCTAGACTAAGCATTACCAAGCCATCCCCAGCATCCCCTGAAATTTATTGATTATTATTCGATTATCTATTAGCTATTGATTGCTTATCGCAAGGTATTGGCCGCGTATTTGGGCTAGGCAAGCACTACCAAGTCATCCCCAGCATCCCCTGAAATGTATTGATTATTAATTGATTATCGATTAGCTATTGATTGCTTATCGCAAGGTATTGGCCACGTATTTGGGCTAGGCTAAGAAATACCAAGTCATCCCCAGCATTTTCCGGAATTTATTATTAATCGATTATCGATTAGCTATTGATTGGCTATCGCAAGGTATTGGCTACATATTTGGGCTAGGCTAAGCATTACCACGTAATTCCCAGAATTTTCCGGAATTTGTGATTATTGATCAATTATCGATTAGCAATTGATTGGCTATTGATGACTTCGCGATCATTGGCTATTGGCGTTGTTATGTTAAAAACGCCGCCTAGCTTACCCAAGAACTTCTAGATATCGCTGTTACCGAAGTCTGCAAGTCGTGCGCGAAACCCCTGTAGGTAAGCATCATTAGGGCACGAAGGTTTCGGCGCCGCATTTCAAACCTGTCTCCAACAGGTCATCATCATCATCATCATCAGCCTATATTTATGTCCACTGCAGGACGAAGGCCTCTCCCTGCGATCTCCAATTACCCCTGTCTTGCGCTAGCGTATTCCAACTTGCGCCTGCGAATAGGTATACAAATCCTATTATGTCCGTCGCTAAGCAAACATAACGTTGCAGTCACCGAGATGCATGTGTGCAAAAATAGTAACGCAAAACGACCGCGTACAACAAACAGCATATACTACATACAAAGCTTGAACAAATACGATACTCAACACGTAATCAGCGGGTAACAACCGAAATGAAAGAGCAGCAGGCACTTTTCAACGTTCGCCTCGCATGCTACAATGAACAGCCGATGTCATTTCCTAAAATGCATGAATTTTTCTCAGTGGAATTTTTCTCGGAGTCGCAGAGATGTCTGCGAAGCTCGTGCGCTGTACTCAACGAGCGCGGACAGCGGTTACAGGATGCTGATGCCCTTTTACCGCCCAGACCCTGTGCGCCGCGCTATGGCCAAGTATTATGCTGCGAACACCTAGGGCGACCGGG
Organism: Dermacentor silvarum; assembly: GCF_013339745.2. NCBI lineage: Eukaryota > Metazoa > Arthropoda > Arachnida > Ixodida > Ixodidae > Dermacentor > Dermacentor silvarum. The sequence continues at coordinate 235,608,030 of NC_051154.1, read as the reverse complement.
GAGCCAACGATGCGGGCGGGGGAAATGAGAGCGCTTGACAGCAAATCTGACAGGGGACGCGATGGATCACGTCCTCTCTGTAATGTAATCCACGAGTTGCCCTTCCCCCGCTTCCTTTCTCAATTTTTTTTTTCTTGCACGCTCTTGTATTGTGGATTCTGGGTCTCCTGCTTAGCCTCGCAGGCATATATATATACCCGCCCGAAGCACTTGAGCAAAAACGAGAACATGGAGAGGTGCATAGCTCAGTGAGTACAGCAAAAGCGCATGGACCTTATAAGAGCTTCGGTGTTCTCTTCTGTCTGGTGTACCTTAGATTGCACCCACTGTGCCTTCCTCGGTATTTCGCAGCTGTAGCACCACAATTTCGTCTGCTCACGGGTCCACCGCCTATCGTCCATACTTTCGCGCGCCGTGGCATATATATATATATATATATATATATATATATATATATATATATATATTATATATATATATATATATATATAAGGTCTCGCGTATAGTCAGTAGCTTGAAATACCAGGCCCTTCCTTCCTCCCTGTGGTCTGTGCGGCACTATTCGCCGATATAGGCAGTTTCTTTATCTTTCTCTGCTCTCTCTCTCTCTCTATGAGAGCAGAGCATATCACATAATGAGATAAAAGGTTAATTGGTCTGAGAAATAATGAGAAATTGGCTGGAGATGCAGTAAAACAGGACACATGCAGATAACATTTTGCGCGCTTCTTGCAAATATCTAAAGCGTATCATACAGTTCTTTAGGTAAGGTATATAGGCAGAATTGGTGGGGCTTTAGCGTGCCTATAATGGAATTACTCATAACTTCCGAAAACGAGAAATAAAGCTTAAAGTGGCGCTAGAAGAGAAAACATGCAACGCCCGGAAAAAAAAAATGACGAGAAAGCTCAGTGCATGCCCGCAAGCCTTCTTGCCTCATTATATACTTCAATAGAAGTGATCTAAACATAGATATCGTTTAAGAAAAAAGAAAGAAAAAAGAATAATGAACGCTACAATAAACGCAAATTTTGTCACGCTTCTCGTTTATCTGAGCCGTCTAATGAGTTAGTGACGATAAGGAACCACACTGTTTATCTATGTCGCATATCGTTCCCCGGTTAGGCGCACTGAGACAGTAAATCAGCGTTATCATTTTCGTGCTTCTCCCTTGTCGAGGAAGGAAGAGCTCGAAAGCTCCGTTTAATTAATGACAACGGAAGAGTCACCTCACGGAAAAGATAAATGTCCGGCTAGGGGAATACGTCCCAATAAAAAGAAGTGTGGATCGAACAGAAAAGAGGTTTAAGACGTACTACGTTGACTTAGCGCATTGACAGTTTCTGACCCTGATGACTGCGAGAAGAACACTGCCACCAACTGCTGACTACGAATTCGGAGCGTTTAATCAAAAGAAGATATACCGGACTTCGAGCGAGAAACGCGGATTTAATAGCACTCAACTTGAGGAAGAGGATGCGTTCCTGTCCGCATGCGCTGTCACTCGTCGTCGAGCGCTGGGCGACCGAAAAAGTTAGCGATGCCTGGTGGCCGCACTCAGCGTGGCGAAAACTTACGCTCTTACAAACTTGCAAACACAAGTCTAATTTAGGAGGAATGGACGCCGGGCCGCTTTCAACTGTCCAAGTTACTCAATGGGTTGCTGCCTCGTCTTTGAGCGCAGAGTCGAGTGGCCGCAGGCCCCGTCCCTGAAAGAGGCTTTCTTTGAGGAGGGCCAATTTGGTCGCCGCGCGGCCCTCGGAGTTCGTGGCGAGGGGCGCGCTCACCGGTCACGCCGCGTGCTCGCCGAGAGCGCGGACCCTTGGCGCAGGGCGCCGATGGAACGCAACGCCCGCGGCGGCTATTAGCGACATTTGCGGCGTTAACGACCGACAAAGGGACAGTGTCGCTTCGTCGAGTGGGGGCTTCTGCGCCATGGTAGCAGGGATGACACGTGCGCTCTCCGAAAGTCGGTGCGTGTAGTGCGACGAAGCGTTCGAACAGAGTGGTGTCGATTAACGCTGGCCCCAAAATACTTGCCGGACGGAGCTGAGGTGCGGGAAACGTGATCTTCGACCAAGCGGGGGTCTTATTCCCGCGCGCGTCCCGCCCGCGTAGCTTCATCGATCCCCGAAAATAAGGGGCTCTGGGCCGACGAGCCGATCTCGAGTGAAGAGGGAGAGTCAGTGACGCGGAGCGTGTGTTTGAATCACGTATACGTCGCTCTTACGACGAAACGTGCGCGATTGCAGGCAAACCTGTTCGCGTGTAGGAGTGCCGACTTGCGAAGAGCGTCGCGTAACTTCACGCTGCAGAATGTGCCGTGCGGATTCCCACATTCAGCTTCGGCGCACTGCTGAGGACCATCGTGTAGGCCTAGGTTATAAATTTTTTAGGTTCAAATCGAACAGCTAGCGCTAAAAAGACGGTGGGCCGGAAAGATTCTTGTTTTCCTTTACGAATTTGTTTTTTGGCTGCAGAAGAAAGAAGAGTGCTCGAGGGCAATAAGAAGTGTGGAAAACTGAAGACTGTTGAAGATTACGCCAAGAAAAACCAGGAAGTTTCATCGCACAGATGCACCGTAGGTGTAGGGCGTAGGGTCGGAAATATTTAAGACTAAAGCACAGAATGTGGACTCATGTTTCTTAACATCGTAACATAGTTGTGATTAGCAAGAAAACTGTTATCTTAAAATTTACTTTACACTTAAGCCTATACAATGACCCTAAAGCAGTGGTTTTTTTTTTTTTTTTGTATAATAGTAATAATACTTTAACAATATGCCAATTTTAGCTTTCAACTAAACGCCCTACCTTACAGTACCTTATGGGTAATGTAGGTATGTATAATAAGTAAATGATAATAAAAATAATGAATTTGTTGTCAACGATTATTGTGCTTTTACGCGTCTTCCGGCCATTTGGTAGGTTCTGTATTCATAATAATTCCCATTTGGGCCCTGATCAAGAAAGTTCGCGCACTGAAAGAGATTGAAAAGTTGCTAAGCCACTGCAAGTATCTCCGTTTGGAACAGCACGGCGTTCCACTAGATTCAGTGGTCCAGTTTACGCCTACAACAGCGTTCCAAGACAAAGCTTGGCACTCCCAAAGAGCCACGTACCATGCCACGCGTGGTTACACCTTCGCAGAGGGGACATGTTAGTTTTGTGCATCCGCTCACGGTGCGCCGAACTCATAGAATGACAACGGGACGTCATCAAAAATGCGCCGGCGGTGCCATGCCATCCATTGCAGGCAGAAGAAGAGAGAGCGCGACAAACTTTATAGGCATGCATTTTTTTAGAAGAAAAGGTTACTACATACGGCCATGTTTTTAAAAAATTTACTTGGCAAAAGCTATTCATTGTTCAATGCGGCAAACAGCGAACAAAAGGGAAATGTCGTCTGTTCTTGTGATTGCATTCACTATGCGTCGCCATTCCCCTTTGTTTAGAAACACGCAGCTTGTACTCTTGTATAGGTGCAATGAATAAGCAAGTGATGCGGAATCTTTTTCTTTCTTTCTTTTTTCTCTTTCTTTTTTTCTCTTTCTTTCTTTAGTCATGGTTGTTGTTCCCTATAGCAGCTCCTCGTAGTAACAATGGCTGTGTGCAGACGAAGAGAGCGACGCATAACGTATAACGTTCCGAAAGTCGCGTTTTGCAGGACGACCCTGATTCTCAGCGAAACAAGCATCATCTTGTGCCCCAGTATGAAATAATTGCAGTTCGTTATAGGCGCAGTATAAGAGAGAGAGAGAGAGAGAGAGCGAGAGAGGAAAGGCAGGGAGGTTAACCAGAAGTCAGTTTCCTGTTTGCTACCCTACACTGGGGTGGGGCATAAAGGGGTTGGAGAGAATGCAAAGAGAGAGAGAAAAAAAACTAAAAAAAAAGACACAGGCATAGGTAACAAAAGAGGCGTTCCAATCACAGACGTTCACACAGGCCAGTGGACTTCAGGAACCGCAGGAGCGCTTGCACGGCCTTCTGATGCGATCTTGAGTCGCGTCGATGTTGCAGAATTCTTTCTTTCTTTAAAGGCTGGTCGTCCAACTGGTTCAGCACGACGGAAAGCGATTGTCTCTGCACACTGTATTGTGGGCACTGACAAAGAACATGACGAATTGTCACATGCTGCGCTGTCGGCCATCCCTATGCGGAACGCGTAGGCATTGGTGAACGCGACGCCCAACCATAGCCTACACAGAAGGGTCGCATCTCTTCGGGGAAGTCTTGTTGGAAGTCGAAGGCTTAAGGTTGGATCCAAGGTGTATAATCGGGCGTGCATAAAATGTGGTTTATTCCAGTCTGATGAAGTGCATTGGCGTGCAAGTAGGCGGAGCATCCTTGCAGCATCTGTCCTAGACAGCGGGATCGATAGGCGGTTGTCTTCTTCATGAGCTGAACGAGCAGCTTGATCGGCACGTTCATTGCCAATGATTCCACAGTGACTTGGCAGCCACTGAAAGATTATTTCGTGTCCTTTCTCAGTCAGGTGATGTATGGCCTCTGTGATTTCGAAAACCAGTTGTTCCTGTGGACCGCGCCGTAAGGCTGACAGTAAACTCTGCAGTGCCGTCTTCGAGTCGCAGAAAACGGACCATTTGTGTGTTGGTTCATCATTAATAAAATGTAGTGCGAATAGAAGCGCTGCGAGTTCTGCTGCCGTCGACGTTGTCAAGTGAGATGTTTTCATCTTGATAGTGGTGGCTTTTTCTGGAATAACGACAGCGGCGGTAGAGCTGTTCTGCAAGACGGAGCCGTCGGTGTATATGTGGGTGTAATTCCGGTACTTTTCATATAATAGGAGTGAGGTAGGCTGTTTAAGAGCCGGCGATGACGTATCTACTTTTTTCCGGACGCCAGGTACTGTCAGGTTGATCGTTGGCTGAATGAGGCACCAAGGAGGAGTGGAAGGTCTCGCGGCAGGTGTGAAGCAAGATGGTATAGCCTCACGATGTGCGGATACCATTCGGCAGAACAAGGCGTGTGGTCTCTCCGCAGGTAGAGAGGCTAGATGGTGGCAAGGAGTCCGTGCAAGGTGCCTTACGTGCATTCTTATTGCTTCAACTGCGATGTGGGTCTTTATGAGGTGGTCTCTGGCGATTGCAATAGTTGCCGCCGTTGACGCACTTCGAGGATGACCTAGACAAATCCGGAGCGCCTGGGCCTGCACACTTTGTATAGTACGTAGGCTTGTTGTACTTGCGTTAGTCAATGCTGGAAAGCTGTATACCGCAAGAAGCCGAGAAAAGGTACTCTATATAGTCGAAGCATAGCGCTTGTCGACATTCCCCAGGTCTTTCCAGCCAAGAATTTCAAAAGGTGACAGATGCCTGTCAACCGCTTGTTCATGTACAATACATATGGGGCCTCCATGAGACGTCTCTGTCAATTATGACACCCAGGAATTTGTATGACCGTACAAATGGTATCATCTGCCCATTGATTAATACACTGTAGTGCCTCATAGGCTTACGCGTAAATGCCACAAGTGCACATTTGTCAGATGAAATCTCCAGGCTTTGATTTCGGAGGTAGTGTGTTGTCTGAGTGGCAGCTTTTTGGAGCTGGCGCTCAGCTGTAGGCGTGTCACTCCGGACGCCCAAACGCATATGTCGTTCGCGTACATTGATAATTTAACTGTATTTGGAAGGTGATCCAGGAGACCAATCAGCGTAAGGTTAAACAACGTAGGGCTCAGTACGCCACCTTGGGGGACGCCACAGTAGGTGTAATGCAAAGAAGTGCGGCCGTCCTCGGTGCTCACAGAGAAAGAACGCATAGAGAGATAGCTATGTACTATCAATCGGAACATCCGACCACCGAGGCCTACCTCTTCGAGAGCGGCGAGGATGGCTTCATGTGTAACGTTGTCGTACGCTCCTTTGACCTCGAGGAACAAAGAAGCGCACAGACGTTTACACCCTTTTTGGTGCTGAACATAGGCAACCAGGTCGACGACATTATCAATCGACGAGCGGCCACGTCGGAATCCTGCCATGGCATCTGGGTAGACGTTGTGGTATTCCAAGTACCACTCCAGGCGTCCGAGGATCATCATCTCCATCACTTTTCCCACGCAGCTCGCCAATGCAATCGGGCGATACGATGAAAGCTCCAACGGAGACTTTCCAGCCTTCAGTAGCGGAACTATGCGACTAGTCTTCCAGCTTGTGGGAAGTGTGCCAGCTCGCCAGGATTCATTATAGATTTCAAGAGGAACACTGCTCGCCCGCTCACCCAGATGACAAAGAGATCTGTAAGAAATTCCTTCAGGTCCGGGTGACGACGTGTGTCTGCACAAAGCTAGCGCCGCCTTGAGTTCATGGATTGAAAATGGTAGATCCATGCGGGGGTCACGTGGAGGCGGGAAGCTGATGAAACGTGAAGAAACGTGAGAGAGAGAGAAAGCAAGGAGTTGAAACGTGTAGGGAGGTCAGCCAGACAAAAGCGCCTGTTTACTACCCTAAGCTGGGGATAAGGGAAAGGGGGAATGAGAAATAGGTTGACGCAGTACGAGATATCAAAGTGACATCAGCCTCAAGCTGCGCGGGTATTAGCGGCAGTCTTGGTTAGCTATTCATGCAGGTATGCGCACCTGCGAGCGGAAGACGAGTAGCTTCGGTGCCGACGTCGTGCAGCGACCTCGCCTGAAAGGGCCGCCTGCCGTCAAGAGCGCGTGCCAGACTCATCGCCGCGTGCCGGCGACATGCCAGTATCGCTGTCCCGCTTCGCGGCGGCGAGCGTGAAGCGCCGCCAAGCAACACCGATCCGTCACTCGAGTCGGCCGCGCGCTCGACAGCACAACCAAGATGAATGGCGCACTGGAGACGAACCTATGGCGTCGTCAGCGCGGTGGGGGCTCGCCAGAGACGGAGAGTCGTTTCAGCAATGCACGACACCGCAGCGCCAGCGGTGTGTACGTGACTGGGTTGGGCCACACGAGTGAGACATCACACGTGGTCGGCCACTGAAGTCAAACACAGCCCACATGTACGGCCATCAACTGCGCCTAAACTTCAACTGCACGCACATTTATGGTTTAAAATGTTAGTTTCCGTCCGAGGTGAACGAGCGCACTGAAGGTCACAACGAGAGAGTGAGAGATAAATGAGGGTTGGAGATGGGAAGAAAATCAAGCAAGCTAACCAGGCTATGCAGTCCGGTTAGATATGTCACTGACACTTGCGAAAGGCATGGTTAGCTATGTCATTGACACTTACGATATCTATAGGCATGAATAAGAGGAACAGTTCGGGAATGCGCGTACGTGCAACTTGTACCTCATGCAGGCTCGCGGACTATACGGATGTGCCACCGAGTGATCTTGCAATCTTCTGCGCAGGCCTATACGGGGTGGCACGACTGTTCAATGATCTCTGCTTCCAAGAACCAAGTGCAGTCCAATCGGCTTAGCGCTGTCAAGCGGCACTATGCATACACTGTAACGAAGCCGCGCCATCTGTCAAACAAGCGAACATCAGATAAGAGGCCGATGTGTCTTTGATGACGCCGATAAAGCTCGATCAGTGGTTTACACAAGTTAACGATGGCGACCAGAAGCAGCTTAAACTAGAAATTTTATTGTTGGTGTTCTCTTATAAAGCATAATAGATGAGCTCGTCGATGGGCCGCAGTTTTAACTCGAAAACTGTAACCAGTGGCCCCATGAAATATATCAAAGGTGGAGTCAATGCACGAGTGCAGTGAAGGCCATAAACTGGTTTGCCGCGCCGGTAAGATATATGCATATCATTCCCGTGGAAAATGAGCGTTTGGAAATGACCTTCTCAACACTCGTGCAAAATTATCCGTTGCGCAATCGCGTTTCAAGATCAACAGCAGATGGGCGTGCATGCTATGATCACAAGTACTGAAACGATTTTAACGCTCCTGTCTCGACGGCTAAGCCCTTAATCTTCTGTCAAATTTAAAGGGTTTCTTGTGCTTTATAGTGTATTATACCAGGCCTAAATAAATGGTCATAACTTAGGTACATACCGCTGGCCGAGATAGGCGGCGTGTTCCTATATTACTTTACCCCACCGTTTCTTTTTATTTGCTCTTTTCTCATCCAAAAGCGGACCGATGGAATGTCAATTTACAGCGAATTCCATTTGACGTACAAAAGCGGTCGAAAAGCAAGTGCTCGAATTTTGAAAAATCTCCTCACGAGGCCTGCTCCAACACTGGCGAGCTCATCTGTCCAGTGCTCAAAATGTCCCTGTTCTTCCAATGGAAGTGGCTGTTGGGCCGTTGTTATACTTTCAATTTTAATTCCAAGCGCTATTGGGATCGATCACCGGTGTTCTTCGCATGTCGGGTAGGGTAGTATGGCTCAATTTCGACTGGCAAGATAACGCCAGGGAGCGCAACTCTATACTGTGTAATCAAACAATAAATCGCGACACGCAGAAAACCTGGAAGTACAATGTCGGTTCATTGTTATCTCTAAAGCGCCTAGAACTATTTTAATAGAATAGCGCATGATTTTTAGTGGCTTCATTTAATTGCTTATTTTTCCTATATCTTTGCCAAAGACAAAGGCAATTGTGCACCGGATAGGCGGCTGTCCTGTGCACTATGTGCTTGTCCATGTCTTTCACCGTTTTGATTAATGCCAGAGTATCATCTATTAGCAGGGGAACAGTTCTAGCGAACAGTTCTAGCGTAATAACTCTTCTGCGAATACGGACCCTGAATCGTAATCATAAAGTAGGTCGTAGTGTGGTTTGTAAAAACGTGTACGTCATCCAAAAGGCCGTAGTGTACCTGTCATTTGCGGAAGCAGTCGGTCTATGAGGAACAGGTGTATATATATTAAAATAAAAAGATTTGTGAATAAGGTCCATACTATCAAAGAACGAATTCGCAAAGCTGTCCGGCCGTAAGTGCCGATTTCCATTAGCCGGCTGTCTTCTCTAATAACGGGTCCAGCATCGCGATTGGCTCACATGCACCTGCTCTTACGGACACTTTCTTAGAGTAAGAATTCCTTTCTTTTTTGTTTTTGTTTTTTTTTTTTTTTGTTTTAGAATACTGACCCAGCTTAGGTGATGCTGCTTGAAAGTCCGTTCAAATGGACAGCCAGAAATTGAGCAAAAAGCGAATGAGTGTCATGTAAAACAATTTCATGACCGATGGTGGGCTTCGAACCAGGGTCCCACAGCACAATAGCCCGATGACCTCACACTCCTCCCGTACCAACGTCAACTACCGATTTGGGATGATCGGCGCGTGGTCACGTGGCATATTAGCAATTCGCTCAATGAACACGGGAGTACGTGCGTGCACACCACTTTTTGTTCGGCCACAGACAGAGAGAGACTGAAGAAATGGGAAAGGCGGCGAGGTTAACCAGAGGGGAAAATCCCCGGCGTATATGGTTAGGCCACGGACACCGGGATGGAAAACGCGAATAAATGTCGACTTTACCACGACTTCACCACTGATACTCTGGGACAGTGTCCCAGAGTATCATCCATTCTTTGCTTGCGGCAGCTAGCGCATCGAGATTCTATGTGACATTCCATGCACCGACTTCGGGATCGGCCCAGAGCGTAACGGAACAGGTTGTAACGTTGTAGAGTAAATCCGTCATCATGTCATCGCCGTAGCCGCGACACTATCGCCGTCGACGTCGTCGTCGCCTTGTATAGACCATCTTTATGTCTACACACTCGGGACCTGAAGGACTTCCGCTTAAGCGCTCTGCAACAGCCGGTTGAATTTGGTGGATAAAAATGACGACGCAATCTACAATAGCCTCTAAATATACGGAACTTGATCTCCCACTGACACCAGTTTCGCTGCAGAGTCTGAAAGTTTGAAAGTTTGAAAGTTTATTTAACATAAGTAAACCATACAATTAGAAAGTACACACCTTTGGGACCCAACAAATTTGTTAAAGGGTCCCTAAGAAGGGACCCTTAAAGATCCCTTAAAGGGTTAGAAGGTTTGACAAATTGATTTTACTTCGAAGTACAACAAGAACGCTATACATGCATGAGCTGAAAGCATGGGGCACGTTCCTGATATTTGAAGATATCTACAACATGTACAGGGGTGTTCAAAAGTTACCAGGCCGTGATGCCATGGGATTACATAGGATGGCGGCCTGGTAACTTTTGAACACCCCTGTACCTATATAGTAAACTACGCGACAAAATATTTATTCTTCCTTGGCTAACCGGTGATCAAAAATGCATGACCGGAAGTTTTTTTTTTTTTTTCGTTACACTACACTGAGGTTACAGCGTGTAACCTCAGTGTAGGGTATATACTGTGTTCGCATACACGTTCATGTGATACAAACAATTGGTCGCCTAGCAGAAATATGTTGGTTCATCTGGTAACGTTTTGCAGAACACCGAACGACGTTAGATAAATAGATAGCCGCACAAATGCTTCAGAAAACATGATTCCCACAGTGCGTGAGATGTGCATACTTTATTTTATCGCTCTCTTTCTTCCATCACTGATAATATATTACACCTGGAGTACCGTGTCAAGCCTGAATCTAGCTTACATTTACAGTCATTAATAAACATTTCCCCTCTTTTCCACTGATGCCGAAACTCAAAAAAAGAAAATTAAATTGTTGGGTTTTACGTGCCAAAACCACCATCTGATTATGAGGCACGCCGTAGGGGGGCCTCCGGACTAATTTAGACCACCTGGAGTTATTTAACGTGCACCTAAATCTAAGTACACGGCAGTTTTCTGCATTTTGCCCCCATCGAAATGCGGCCGCCGTGGCCGGGATTCGATCCCGCGACCTCGTGCTCAGCAGGCCAACACCATGAGCACTGAGCAACCACGGCGGGTAGACCGAAACTCGCGGTTCCCGTCGAAAATTTCCTGTGTAAATTCCCGCTCTGTGCAGCAATGATGTCTCCTGAAGCCGATCTTTAACCCAGAAGAGAGCTTTCTAAAATCAGTGAAGTATTTATTCTTTAACAATGGTTATTTCAAGCAGCCAGTAGCCATCCAACCATTTGACAAATATTTCAAGCTAGTAAACTCCGGGTACGTAGTGACCCTGTATAATTGGCAATAGCAACATATTGACAGAAATGCAGAATATTGATTACCAGAACCTGATAGTTTCAGTCGAAACGAAAGTATTCTATTCTTATTTGAAATCTTCAGGCTATTATCATATATATAAAGGGTGTTTGTTTCTTCTCTGTTTTAGAAAATACAGATTTTTTAAAAAGAAGGCTATGACCGTGACACACCTGTCGTCTTCGCATACGAGCTCTACGGCGAGGAGGAAATACTTTGTCGCTATTTAAGTTACACTGAAGGAACTAATTAACAAAAATTGGTGATTAACTTTTATTATTAACTTAAGAGCATATAGAAATCTTGCAGGGCATCACAATTTATGGCATACCCATTTTTTAGATATCGAAAACATCGCACTTCAAGTATTCATCGAAATTGAAGGCCAAATACTTGTAATATTGAGACTGAGTGCGTCCTGCTGCGGGTCGGACGGCAACGCCCCCGTATAGAAGTGTGCGGCAAAGTTGGAACGATAGCATGCAGCGGCAAATCCTGACCCGACACACAGCGGCACATGCTTCATTTTGCCAGGCAAAGCGTACCGTATCAGTAGGTGCCGCGACTGGCCTGAGACGATCAGTTCCAAACTTCTTGTCGTCACGGTTTGATATGATAGCGAGGCCACCTTTTCTGCGCTCCCGCGGCGCTCGGTTTCGATATTGCCTAGATTTACCGCTGAAATTCGATGATAAATATATCGAATTAAGTGGACGTTAACGATAAAGAAGTTAATTTATAAATTTTATTGCTATAGCAATTATATGGACACTCAAAGCAGATTTCTGCCGTCGGCGTCGTCGTCGCCGTGAGGTTCCGTTTTAAGTCCAATGGCGATGAAATCGTCGCCGCGCGCCGTATGCTGGATGTTCGAGTGAACGCGCGCGAAGGACGCGTGCTTTCACGGGGAGCGAACGCACGGTGGAGAGCAAACGCGACTTCTTCCGTCGCGTGAAAGGCCGTGGGGGGACGGGAGGGAAGGAGGGGAGGCGACGTTTAGCTGCGGCACCAAATGCGCATTTATATAAGAACGTTGCGAGACGAGAAGGTGGTAAAGACTTCCGACGCTGCTCGACCAGCGTCTCGTTCTGATCTCGTCGAAAACCTCCGAACCGCCGCCAGAGGCACCGGCAATCGTCACCAACGCCGCACGCGTTCGGTGCGAACGCGGGCAAAACACCGACGGCGTCGACAACAGTTCTGCCCGTTTCTGGTGCTGCTACATGTCCAAGTTTATAGAGCTGATAAAACTGATACCCTTACTCCGTATAGCTCTCTACTAATTTGCTATCGCAATTGATGCTTCGCCTTTCGGGGGAAACTGTGACATTTTTTGTTAATCAGTCTTTTGAAGCTCACGTTATTAGCGGCAAAGTATGTCCACCTCACCTAGGAACTCGTCTGCAATAACGCCCCGTTCGCTGCTCTTATAGCCTTTTTTATAAAAAAATTTTTATTGTCGAAATAAAACTCTATAATTTCACAGTGCTTATTCAACTGGTAAAGAATCGACTACTTTTTCAAGAAGTGTTTATTTCAGACACACGCACAAACACGCATAATAAAAAAGGAATACGGAATTATGCTTGTTGTCTAATTGATATCATATAGTATGACACCTACCCCAACTGAAGCACACTGCTGATTTACCGGAATATCAGTCACTTTCTTATGTTATTGTTCACCCTAGATACTATCCTGTAATCTAGCGTGAGCCTCTAGACAGATCTGCTGACGTATCTGTGACAAGGAAAAGAAAACGACACAATGTAACTTTTATATAGGGACGTCCATATTTCACTTAAAATCTTCGAAAAAGGTTTTGCGCTTACCACTGCACTGTTATTGCTCAAATTTCGCAGAAAGCATTTTTCAGTGTACATCATTCAGGGTAACACTTGGCGTAGTTAAGTGTCTGGTTACTAAGAAAAAAAAATGTCAAGGTTGCCTTCGTTTATGGGAACAAGCTGCTTAGGAAACAACGCTAGCATAAAATTGTGCGGCCACTTGCTAGAAGCTGCAAGAAGCAGCCATTTAGGGAGGGTTTCTTTCTGCAGTTGCCGAAAGGTGGCGACGCAAGTTTATGCTAGCGTCGTTTCCGCAGCAGCTTGCATCCTCATAAAAGAAGGTAACTTTGCCTTTTCTTTCTTAACAACCAGGCAAGTAATCGTGCCAAGTGTTACATTGAACGACGTAGACTCAAAAATAAGATCTTTCTGTGAAATTTGAGGGAAAATAGGACAATTGTAAGCGCAAAATTTTCAACGAAATATGCACAACCTTGAGCACCAGACGGCGAGAAAGTCAGAACGCGCGCCGGTCTGTTTTAAAAAGACAGGCGGCATCTGCATCGCATGTAATGGAGTCACTTGCTCTGATGTTCAAGGCGTGTAGCTATCCAGTCATGTACTTCATGAAGAATAGTGCACCAGTGGAGAAAGATATGCTGTCGTCATATGTACGCTATATTCGAGTGAGCCCACAATTAGAAAAGTTGTTTCGATCGTAACACTGAAAGCGCGCATCAACACGAGGAGTGTTGAAACGGAGCTGAATTGAATTTTTATGCGAGACTACAATCAGCCTGCTTTCTTGCTGTCCAGTTGCTTGTGCACGGGAGAAATATGCGCCAGCACGATTTTGCTTTTAAGCAGAAAAAGTACTCCTACAGAACCAGCCAGAAGTAAGAAGTTAGAAAGTCCGCAGGACAAGCGCTCTTTTACATATCTATAGTGTCCAAGTAAATGGCCAGCAGCGGGCTAAATTGCAGCGCAGATGCGAGTATAGCGACAAGAGAGGCCGCACTCTCCCGTGGCACGGGCTTGCGTACGGTGCACCACTAAGAAAGCTGCGCGCTTCCTTAGGGGCCACTTTCAGTGACACGCGTGGGCTCTAATCCAGGGAATCCGGCTCACTTGGGTTCTGCTGCGCGCTCGCGCCCTGGCGCAGGTCGCGAGCCTGCTTCCCTACATGCTGCGTGAAAATTCCGAACGCCGCTTTCGCGCGCCCCAACTCTGGTTAGCCACCCCTCGTCTCCCTACGACATCCGGAGCCACCGGCGCAGTCCAAGCGCTCGCCGCGGGGCACACCCTCGTCTCTTGCCTGTTCCCGTTGAGTGACGGCGGCGGACAATTTTTCGCGCGTGCCAAAAAGCGGCCGCCCTGCAGCCGGACGAAATTGGGGATCTAATCAGTCGGCCTGTCACTTCCCTTCTCGCGACCAGCAAAGCCAGGCGGGACGAGCGTTAAGTAGGGAGTGGGGGTTAGAGAGAGAGAGAGAGATAGAAAAAAGAAGAAGAAATAAATAACGCGAAAACCCGGAGGAGGCGCAGCAGTCCAGAGGCGGACGCACTGTCCCGTCCCCATCGGCGCGGGTCCTTGTCGCCCCGGGGACCAGTTTGTGCGGAAGGACTCCCGCAAAAGGGCGCAGGAAAATGGAAACGAAAATTTTCCCCCCAAAGTGGACATCCCCGGCACTTAGCAGTGGGTTGCGCACCCGCGTCGCTGCGACCGCACCGCATTAGCAACGCGCAATTCGGGACCCGTACACGCAGAGCGTGCGGGGTGTCGGACGAGCCACTTCGGTGCGCGTGTTCTTGCATGGCAGAGCGTCTTTTATTCGTAGTTTAACCTTCCTCACCGTGTTCTATTCACTCGCACGATCTTGTTAACTTATTCGTTGCGGCGCGGCAATGGTCGTGCCGGGAGCCGTTGGCACTTGAACGAGATTGAGCGGTCTGATCTGTAGCACAGAGATCCAGCCAAACGACTGTGACCGATTGCCCAAGTATAAGTTCGATTATTTGAGACCCCCCCTCGTGCAGATATATCCAGAACAAGCACGTTTCTCGCATTTGCCTGTCATATAGAAACTGTCCCTCTTCGCTGCCGGTCACGTTCCGAGCGGTAAAAAACAGCTCCGCGACTGCTTTCGCGCCGCTTTTGTCGCTGAAATGTGCGGCTGCAAAGTTGTTTGACAGCAGCAACAGAACTTACGGTGCTGATATACCAGCTTGGAGAGATACAGAGCTGCTTCTGCGCCGGGCAGCCTGCCTTTTATTTTTGTTTTAAGCTAATCAAATCTAAATTGTTTCATAAATGCAAACGTAAAGCAGCTTTCTCTTGCATTTCTCATTGTGAGTGCATAGGTATTTACAGCAAGTTGTTTCATGCATAAAAGCGCTTGCGTCGCTTTAAGCATAATAAAATGGCAAACTCGTGGCAAACTCAAGTATAAGATCAGGCGCAGCTGAAAAGCAACTCGGGGCGCACAATCACCCCGATTATTTGTGAAGTTAAAATCGATTACGGCTCAGTATGGCGTCCATTCGCCGATACCTTCACAAGATTGGATGCGAACAAAACCCTGACTGCTGCGTATGCAACGCTTTAAATACAATGTCGCTCATACTTTAGGGGCATGGACAGGCGTACGTTGAGCATACATAATGCGTGATAAAACTAATGTTGGACTTTCTGTGTGAGACGGGCTTGGACTTTCGGCTCTAGCAAACGTGTAGCGTAAATGTCTTTTCACGCAGGTGCACAACATGCGTATATGCTTGTGTGCTTATGAGGCTACATGTGCTAAGTGTGCTTGTGCGACATCCTTCTCTGCGAACAAAGTATATGCGTACCGCGTATTGTATGCCGTGCATATAAGTAGTTCACTGTATTATTGCACCCCCATGTGCCATTCCCCTCTTACGGCAGTGAGAAGCAGCAGCCCAAAGACAACTTCTTCCGGCTCCCGTTACTGCTTAGTCCCGCCCCCCTTTACGCTTTCGCCCTCCCTCACACACACACACACACAGAAATACACATTTTCCTTTTCTCAACTAGTTGCGACAGAATTAGATCAAGCCCTATGTATTCATCTTTGCCTATCACACTCAATGATGCAATTCAACTTTCTGTCTCCTATTTCTAGGATACGCCAATGAACATGCTATGCCCGTCAGCCATAGAGAAAAAGGCGCCGCAAACGGTGGGCGCGAAATTTATCTTACTATCTTACAAAGGATGGGAGAACCTGCACAGTGTCTATGCATGGAGCCAATTCTAAAGCTGAGCAGTTGGGCTAAGCTACGTTGAAAAGCCGACGTTCTTGCTCAAGGTATTTGTTTCGTCGGCATTTCTAATAACCGATACGGGAAAGGTTATCCTTGCTGATGTATTTGTGAATCGTTTTGTAATTATCTCAGATTATTTAAGCTAACACACTATAATTAGGAAAAAAATCATGAGCCATTCCACTCTGTGAAGGTGGATGACCAGCGAAGCTGTTTAGCGCACGACACGGACATAGCACAGAATTTTGAACATAGGTGAGAACGCACTTATTGTCTTGATCGGTGGTCATTATTTGTATTGATCATTGGACAATTAGTGTTTGCGGCCCGCCGGCGCCGATTGTACTCTCGTATCTGTTCTCGCCGTCGCTCTTCATATATAGGTGCGTCGCTCCTCGGGAGTCCGGACTATAATAGTCCGAAGACAGAAGAAAAGTGAAATTCAAAATGGAGAACGGCAACTTGTCTTTCTGGTTTGTTTATACACCGCCATCACGGAAGAGCGGAAGGAAAGGAAACTGGATACGCGAGAACTTGGAACGCCGACAAAGTGATGGCGGTGTGAACGTAGACATGGCCGACGCGGGTCGCACAGCGGCAAATCTTTGAGAAACCTTTATTATCTTCTTGGTAGTCTACTGATCTTGGAAATGGTGCCTATTGATAACTGATCTACTCAAAATGCATACCCGAGGGACGCCGACGAGCCAGCTGTGGAAGGAGATGACGACGAATGCGCGAGAAGTGGCGCGAGCGTGTTAGCGCGTGACCAGAGGTTTTGCTTACGCACACGAAAAATCAATGGAACCCTAGCCATAAACAGCTTCGCTGTAATAAGCTACCAAATGGTGGCTTTAATCTTGGAATACCAGATTATAGGCGAACTGCGCGAACATCAAATATAATACAACCGATAGAAAGGGAGGGTAACCGAGAGCTGACGTATACAAAAGATTCACTCTCTACCACTACGTCTCCTGGCCTCCCAAGCGCTGCTGACCCAACTTTTCTGGCTGGGTGAGGCTCTCCCTGTAAAATGCCTCCTCGGAAGACCAGGCACCGATCCCACTTCTATGCGGCATTAAATATTACGGGAGACCTCGATCTCAAAAGACCGAAACGAAGGCCACAAACTGATCCACCCTGGATGCTTGAGGACCTCATTCGCGGCCTTAATATTCCTGGGTTGCAGTCCAAGAGGTTGACACCTTCCTCTATAAGGCCCGCTGTCCGGTGCTCGAGCACTTGCACGCGTATCATGCCAAACACCTCTATGTCTATTGCTACTGCTCTTCGCAAACTCAAGAATGGACCCACACAAAAAGCCTTCATACTTTAAGTCTGCAATTCAGCAACTATCTTGCGACGTGCCTCCGAACAAGTTCTGTCGTCAGTGACTGGCTTCACTTAAAGAAATCACCAAAAAAGGGATTTAGATAACGTTTCAGCGGATACCTTCGCATGTTGGTGCAACTGGCAACGTAAGAGCAGATGTCCTCGCCAATGAAGCGCTTTCAAGGCAGCTAATAGTGAGAGCTCCGGTTAATCACCAACTTACTACAAAAACAATTCGCTGCCACTCTCGTGCGCTTTGGAAACCACCGCATCAGCCCTGTGTTATATATAAAGGGACTTAGCCGCACGGAAGCCACCCTCCTATACAGAGTAAGAACAGGATCGACAATTCCCCACCACCACCACCACCTATACACTCCTTGCATGGTTGTTTAAAGTAAGCGGTGCTGTTTCTCCGTCTTGCACTGAGTGCAATGAAGTGGCTGAGATGGAACATTTCATCTGGTCCTGCAATAGCTTCTATTCAGAAAGGAGGAGTCATCTGGACAGCAACGCAGTAGAGTAGTTAGTCTTCCCAGAAGTACCGCGGATAGTGCGCAAGAAAGTGTCACGCATTCCTCTCACATTTCTGAGAGAGACATAACTGATTGACACATTGAGACATATTTTGCACTTAGAGAGACGCTCGAGGAGCAATCGCAGGCCATGTTTTCCCGACAAGGCCAGCCTGTAAAGTAACATCACCACCACCACCACCACCACCACCACCACCACCTTGCAGTGCCTCAGTGCGTGAAATCTCAGCGGAGCGGTGCCTTAGCGACCCTAAGCTAAAACTGTCTAATGTATCCGGTGCGCTGGACGGCATTAGACAGTTTCAGCAGAGCGTTTACATTCGCTCCGCTCAGACCGGTGTATCCTAACAATGCGCACAGAGCCGCTCAGCGGGAGCGCTAGTGCGCGTGCGCACAAAGCTCCTACTGGCAGCAGAACGTAGTACGTTGCCTACGCTCAGCTATAGAGCCGATTGAGTGGAGTGCGAGGGCGCGTTTACTCGGCTTCTTCGCCGTTTTGCAGCCAAGCTGACTATGCGTCGCTCGTGTCTCTGGGCAACAGGCTATAGTTAAAAAAAAAGCGAAATCAACACATTTCTCTGCAGCCTTCTCAGGGAGTGAAATGCCAGCTGAGTAGAGCGTAAGCGACCTTTTTCTGAAACTGCCCAACTAACGAAATTGGAACGCTGTGCCCGAACATCGTCAGTCGCCAAAATGTCGAGTGCGAAAGGCGTTCTGTCAGGCGGAGGCCTCGGCTGCGCTTCAAGCAAAGCGTGAGCGTCAAGCGGAGGGGGCACAGACGCGATGAGCGTCCGGAACAGGCGAAAAAAAAAACCATGAAGAACAAAAGCCGGAAAACCGCATCGTGCTTAGCAAATACAGACGCAGCAGAGTCGAATAGAAATTAAGTGGTGTTTAATCACGCGTTTCGCGCGATGAGAATGTAAAAGGGCAAAGAGAGGGATATAGAGAAAAGAGAGCTAGAAGCATCAGGAAGACGTGGATAGGAGTAGGGATCATAAATGTCGGGGGATGTGGATAAGAGAGAGAAGGAATAAAAGAAAGGCAGCGCGGCTAGTTGAGTCAGACTACCCTGCACTGGAGGAAGGAGAAAAAGGGAATTAAAAGATGAAAACAGGGAAGGAAAGTGTACAGTATACAGGATGTCCCAGCTTACGTTAGCCAAGCTGTCCAAGAAAGAAAAAAAGAAAGATTGAAAAACACGGTGCAAGATTTGACTTTAAGCCCTACGTTGATCTTAAGACCTACCGCGGCCGGGTTTTGATCCCGCGACCTCGTGCTTAGCAGCGCAACACCAAAACCACTAAGCAACCACGGCGGATCACTTTGCCAAATTTGTTGTTGTTGTTGTTGTTGGTTTATTATTGCTTCCCGCAAAAACTTCTGTTCAAGAAAAAATCACTCTCGCAAAGGCATCCGCTTGTTTCACAATGTCTCTCGACGCTGCAAAAGAAGTCGTCCGTTTTGTCTGTTTCCTTGCAAGCATTCCGCGTATTTCTGTGTTTCGGGAGTTCGGCGGCTTCCTTAAAGCGCTTTGAAGCGACGTTGCACCACTGAAGACAAGTAAGATATCACTCGTGTTTTCCACTTTGTTGGAACCAGAATCAGCAGCGCTGCTTTCTTTAATATTATTGATCTTGGGTATTACACCATAAGTAAACGAAATAATGCAGTACGAGCAGCGATGTCAGTTGGTATGGCGACGCAGTTCGAAGCGCGAGGGTGCGATCTGTTACATTTGCTCGGGGCTGCAAGTTCCTGCCACGGAGAGAAAACTGAACGAAAGTTTTATTTGCTTTCAGATCAGATTTCAGCGCACGTCGGCTGTGTGCGGCTGCATGCAGCACGCCGATTTGACGCGTATATTTGATTGTTTCTCGTTTGCGCCATGCACATAGTGCATCTTTATCCAGACCCCAGGCTTTCCCTCTTAGGAAGCCTTCACGCACAGCATGCCCACCCCACCCCTCTTTCTTAAATTTTTTTCTTATGGCACGATAACTTATTTTAACCCCATGAAATGTCATTGTGCCGCCAAAAACGAGCAACTGCTGCCTCACTGCACTGTGGCTGTAGCGAAAACTCACCTTGGGCCCAGTTGAAGGGCCCCTCACCAGGCTTAGTTATTGCAAAGAGACAGGCGCAACGTGTAGATCACGCCGCGAATGCAGCTGGAAATTTTAACAAAACCCCACGCGCTCTTCGCAGAGGAGCCATTCGACCCGGCAGCGATATAACGTCCCGCGCGTGATGCTTCCACGTGACACGCATGGTGCCTGCAGCGCGCAAACAGCCAGCAGCAACGCGAACTCTGGTATTCCTCGCCTTCTGGCACCATTCTTTCCGACATTTCATATGCTTCCATGTTGGCTATACTAGTAAGCCGTCGTTTTTGAAAATTGTTCCAACAACTGCTATACAACGCTCCTTTAGAACTCCTATTATAACCAAGATGTCTGACTGGGCACCTGGTCAGGCGCGTTTTGAATCAGCTGGCACAATAAAATGTCCCTTCACTGTGTCTTCCGTCATAACTATACTGCTACAATGATGCACATTTTGGAATGACCGTACATGCGGTACACGTCGCGACTTCTCCGATCTAATGAACACGCAGAGTGCCTATACTATATATAGTGAGTGCACACTTGTCGCGGCTGTGAACGGTCGGAGCATACGTGCATGGCTGCAAACACAAAACGGGTGCTTTCAGACGAATTCTATAAAAATACGTAAGAGAGAAGTGTCATCCACATTTAGACTTTATCGGTGCTACAAGGCCCTCAACGACGGTCTGTAGCGTCTCTGCGCCCGTATTTGCGAAGAGTATACGCATCCCCGTGACAGCGTCTGTCCCGTTGGGCGATGCCGGCAGTCGGCGAACGAACTCGCTGCGCCAGCAGTGATTGTCTTCAATTATACTGTCGACACAAAGCATATGTAGCGGCAGCATGCCTCTGAGCGCGTTTTCAAGCGTAGGCCTCGCCAAGGCAACGTATAGTGCGCCTCATTTTCTGGATCGATGCTGTGCACTTGTTTGCGGGTTTGTGCTAGAGTCTTTTGTGGGAGGACAGGTTCCGGGGCGTTAACGTTAATTTGAAATCACGTGTTAAGTCAAAACTTTTTTTTTTCTTCTCGCATTGTCAGGAGCGTTGTCGCATCTATTTACGTGGCTGGAGGAACCAGACAGTTTTTGCGAATGACTAAGCGCTTGCTTTATCAACGCAGGGTCAAAAACGCTCGTGTACTTAGATTTAGGTGCACGTTAAAGAACCCCAGGTGGTCGAAATTAATCTAGAGTCCCCCACTATGCGGCAGAATGGTCGTCGGAGCCAGAGTCAGTATCCATCCCTAATAACAACTTTTGTCAGTGGCTTGATTCCCGTACCCAATACCTGTATCTCGAATCATGAAGGTTACGCACGGTAAGAACGCCTGTCACACGCGTCAGCAGGGCTCTAAGCAATTAACGCAATGACTTAACAACGACTCGTGTTCACAAACCAATTCATACGCCGTTCGTAATAAGAGGCGCCGTGCAACTCTGGGGCCGAATTCAGAGAGATTTTTCACCCTAAAAACTGTTTTACCAGCCGGCTTCGCGATTATGTTCGCTATGATAATTTGCCGGTTCTTACAAGCCACTCTAGTGTGTAAACTTCGCAATAGAGGCTCTATATAGTAGCTAGAATATTAATAATGACGACAGCCGGCCAATTACGAACGTTTCTTAGAAATTAAAAGCATCGGGAACCGGGCTCCACATTACGAAGTCCCTCGCGTCACATGCTTTGCTTCGCAATATCGAAGCCCAAAGCTATATTAACATTATCACTGGGGCGCAGGTGATTTTCTTTCAATAAAAATGTATTCCTCCTCCACGACTCGCTCAGCTTACACGATGCTTTACGGACACCGGCCCTAGCAGGGAACGCGGACGGTGCACCTGGACACGAGGCGACAAGGCCAGAGGTGGCGTGCGCGGAGAGGACCAGAAGGCGAGAAGGAAAGTGAGGAAGGGGGGGTTTCGTTGGGGCTGTGTCTCACTTGTGCCCGCTGTCGGCAGGTCGTTTGCGGGAGCGTGCGCTGGGTGCCAAGCGAGAGCCCGCCGCGAAACAGGCTGGGGCCAAAATCAATGACTTCAACGATCGCGTCCCGGGGCACACGAGATGACCCGGTCGGCTTCTGTCAGGCAATCGCTTCTATTCCGAGATTGTTTGTCAGAAACCGCGTGGGCTATTGATCCGACAAGCGGGGTCCGGCCAGCCGCGATCTTTGTATCACACAAGCAAGCGACGGAAAAATAGGGGAAAAAAAGGGTAAAAGGGAAACGGCAAAGGCGAGACTGGCTTTTCGCTCGCGAGCCCCGTTTCACGCCGCTTCGGAGCCGGCCCTGCTCGGCAGCTTTCCCGTAAGCTTGACCGCCCGGAAGAACTTCATTTCCGCATCGGGCAAAAAAGGCGGAAAGTTTTTTGATCAATTGTTTGAAACGACCGCTGTGCCGCACCGAAAAGGGGCAGCGAACGCCGCGGTTCGCGAGGCTCCGGGACGCTGGTCGAGGCCCGAACCAATCACTCGCCGTTCTGTGCATGGCGCGCTTCTCGGCGGGCCTCTGACTCCTTCTCCTCCAATTTCAAGCGGCTCGACTTTTTCCTTCGAAGACGGTAAATCCGTTGATAGAGCGTTTTCCCGAGAAATGCCGCCCACTTAGCGGCGCTATCCCGCCGTACAAGCGCCGTAAGGCATAGAAAAAAAAGCCGAGGGAGGCCGGTGCTCTTTTTGTGTGCAACAAATGGCGAACAACGTTGTCAGTAAAATATCCTCGAGGGTGTACGACATGTGCTCGGCTGCGCTATTCCTTCCTTCGTTTCTTTTCTTTCTCTTTCTTTCTTTTTTTAACTCAATCGCGATGCCATCGGAGATAAACTTGCAGTATGTCAAAATGACTCGGCTAGTTCTTCAAAAAAAAAAAAAAGCTCGTCCGCTAGAGTTCACCATTCATTCATTCACCGCGACCGAAATAAGTTCGAACAAAATATCTGTGGTCACTCAATAAGCTTTTCTTTGCGTTGTTCACGGTTTCGTGTTAGGCGCACATCTGCACGTGCCCTAGCTATAGATTTTCGCCACTGAACCCCCAACATGGCATGTTCAAGATATCTGGAAGCATTCATACGCGCAAGATGCGCAACTGCTGGGCAGCTTCAACTCATTTCCGCTCAAGGTTTTCACGAGCACAAAAGTGTACCACCGGGAACCTCATGAATAGACGCTCATTTCACGAAACAGCACATCGGTACATGTGCTTGCTTTATTTCTCCCGCGCACAAGCAGGTAAGTAATAATGCTAAAAAGTGGGGGGGGAGGCAATATAAGATTTTTTTTCAGGAAGAGTATGATGTCACGTTTGTAAGCCGAAGTATCAATGCCCTTCATCAGCGTCTAATTCTACATGTTCCTGAACGTACTTTTAATGTCTTACATGTTTACCATGTCTCCTTTCTTTTGAAAGCTTCGCGCACCTGCACGGGAGCTTGCTGGCTTCACAACTCTGCTGCTTTGTACCTTTTGTATTCTCACCTGTAGAGCCTTCTCCATCTGCGTCGCTTGCCATGGCATTGCGTAATTCTCTTATTTCGTCTATATTTTGGAGCAGCATTCACGAATACGTAGTCCTTTCTGATCGGAATGGCCGATAGTCCCGAATGTTAAGTTTGTGTGTGCGGAGAGACGGTTGGCTCATCTTCGCTGTGAGTGTTCTTGATGCTGCTTGACACATTTGACAGCCGTCCTTTCCCACAAAACATAATTCTTGGATCCTGGTCCCAGCCGATGTCAGATCGAGTGACTTCAAAAGAATTTATGTTTTTTTTTTTTTTTTTTTTTCCTGAAGCCATCAGAACTGTGTGACAGACTGCGATCGTTTTCAGGCTTCTCACCACTTGTGCGCAAACAATTTCCCTTTTCAGAAGTTCGCTTCCCCTCTTCGTATCTTCTGCCTTCCCTATGGTATACAGGGTATCCAAGCGGTCATTTATTGCGGATAAACTCTCTCTGCCTTGTATCCCCTATTTCTTTTCTTTCCCTTTTGTTATATTAAAGCGCACTGGCTCTTGAGCCACTTGTGGCTTAGTGGCAAACTATTCAGCTTATACGTGCGCGCACTGGCTCACTCGTATGTTGTTCTGTACACATCTTTCTTGCTCCATTTTTCATTCACCAGTGGTCACCAACCGAACTGTATCCAAGTTAACACCCCTACCTTTTCCGTGTCCTCCTTCTCAGTCTCTCTTTCTCTCTCTCCCTCATACCTATTTACTGCCTACTGAATGTACGGTTCCTACACAGTTTGCTATTCACTGTTAATACATGCGATAACGTAACAGGTGATTGTGCTTGAGCGACACCGGAAAGACGCACATGCTTAAGAGCGCATCCTTACAGCCATCGGAACAAAATATGCTTATTGAAGATGTCGGCTCATTCGCTGTAATTGTAGTGCGTGTTGCAGTAATACTGTCAACCGCTCTGTCCTTCCGTGTCTGTTGATAAGCTGCTTGCATAAATTTGTTGTTGTAATGTAAAGTTTTGCACGTGTCTGCGTGCATGCAGAATATTTGTCTGAATCTGCAGTCATTTCTGGCGAGCGAAGGCAACTTCTGCACTGTGTCGGTAATGCTCTCCCGCTCCAGCGTCAGAGTCGAGCTTTTGCAACTGACACAGAGAAGGACAGCACCTTCGAAGTAGCCTCCTGAGTAGTTAGCTGACGATGAGGCTAACACTCACTTAATACTCATTATGCTGGCTCCGTTCTTCTGAGCCCGAAGTAATCAAACTAAAGCAAGCTAAAAACAAAAAAAAAAGCATTTCAAAATCTCAAATCATTTGATTTCATTACAGTGGCTGTCCACTCCTTAAATGGAAGTTTTTACGGTTCTTGAATACCGTCTCTCGCCGATCCCAAACAGGCCGAGCGCTTCCACATTACGCAGTCAAGAGCACGAATAGCGGGGCCACTTCGCTCCGTCTCGCCAGCCCTGTCAGTCGGCTCGTTTATACATCACGCTAATGGCCGCAGAGACGTTATAATAGCGAAATAAGAAAAATAAATAGCCCCGTTGTCTCTGCGGGAAGCAAGAAATAAAGTACCTCACGTGCTTTTTAGATCACATGGCGCTTTGAAACCGGAATTAGCGAGCCTTAAGCCTGTTTTATGGCTTTCAGAGCCATCTTTTCGCGGAGATGCAAGAGTGAATTTGCCGAGATGCTCGTTACACTTTCTTTCTTCACAGCACGTCTGCGATTCACTCTCTCTCTCTCTCTCTCTCGCTCTCTATCTCCCTCCTGGTCTTCACCCACCCCTCAATATCTTTCCATTGAAGTCAACCGCCCAGGCTGTTCTGAAGAACGCCCATTTTGCATTTGTCGTCAGCAGAGTGCTCGACGTGTTCCTTAATTAATGACTCCTCGTCTGTTTTCCTTTATTTTCTGTTTAAATGCTCTCGGCATTCGAGACTTTGCACTCGAACTTCACGAGCTGACCCGAGGATGGAGAGAGAGAAAGAAATGGGAAGAAAAGGCAGGGAGGTCAACCTAACGCATATGTCCGGTTCGCTAAGCTACGCAGGATGAAAATAAAGTTAAAAGAGCTACGGTCTGTACGAGACGAGAAACTTTCTTTATTATATAGAAACGCTAATATATCGCCCGCGCGATATATTAGCGCTCTTCGTAACGGCTGCCCCTGCGACGGTCTAAATTAACGTTCCGGCCTTTCTACGAGCCTCTTTCACACATTGCTAGCCGCAATCGTGTTTCAGTGCAATCGAACAAAAGTGCCGTTTTTTTTTATGAAAAACTGTCCCGCCCGTACTTAGCGGTCCACGGCCTGGTTTTAAGGGACGTCTGTCTGAGCAGTTGAGATGGTATCCAAAAGCCTGTCACTGCTGGTGTATGGCGGATGTTTTGTGGGCACACATGCTGCTGAAGCACTCCTGTGACACAGTCAATACAGCCGAGAAGGGCACTGTTCTTTGCACCGTAATTAAAGCAAGGCGAGTACAGGAAGCGACGAGACGTAGATGGAAAAGAATAGATGCAGTTGATCTGAAAATGTGCCAAGAAATTTTGCAGGGAGTATACGATGTATAACTTAGGCAAATACGATCTCTCAACGAACGGTGTGACCTCACACGCCCTATGTCACACTCCGCGAAGGATACCCCCTACTTGAGTTATATGATATATGATATCCTGAAACGACAAAACGTGAACGTACTAAAACGATAGCAAGGTGGACCATTTTCAACGTGAATCGCTCTTGGCAAAGACAAATCAATTCGAGCACTAACGCCTGTTGCGATCTACGAACTCCTTTTAGGAGTTCCGAAACATACTGTTGCGATTAAGAAGCGCTGATGGGTGGTCTTTCAAGTGCGACAATTAAATGACACGATGGTTTATAAGGCTGGGCTGAGTATAATAATTGCTGCCTACACAGACTCCTCCGCTGTATTGGACGTATTCCAGAAGGGCAGCACAGTCAGTGCGTTAGGAGTTGAGCCGACGTTTCGCTCCCTGCGCAATTGGTGCACTGATTGTCACCCTCGACAACCACGGAAATCCTTTTTCTTTGTTTTTTTAATGATGCTCGTAAATTTTTCAGCACCCGCTTTGCTAGGCAAAATCTTCTCTTCCACAAATTACACGAACAGTCATTGCAGGCAAAAAGGCGCGCTTTGTCAAGTCCAGACGGGGGAGAAATTCATTTGTTATCTTACAGAACCGCGCTCTCATTTTAGCTATAGGATGTGGTCACATAGCGTGCAAGCATTGTTGTTCACTGCCATGTTGTCAGGTTTCATCTTTATCCAAACAATAAGCTTTTCGGCATGGACAGATTTCACATGTGCAGTCTGTGTGAACGTCTGTGATCGGAACGCCTCTTCTGTTACCTATGCCTGTGTCTTTTTTTGTGTGTGTGTTTTTTAGCTCTCTCTCTCTCTCTCTCTTTGCCCCCTCTCCAACCCCTTTATCCCCCACCCCAGTGTAGGGTAGCAAACCAGAAACTCACTTCTGGTTAACCTCCCTGCCTTTCCTCTCTTGCTTGCTGTCTCTCTTTGTCATACGTATGCAAATCGCATCGAGCAAACAAAATTGCCGGATCGGCTTTGCACCATCTTTATACGCGGTGATCTTGTGGCAACCGTACAACGCCAATGCGATGCGGAATTAATGGACGCGTGATAAAACATTTTTGTGCCACAGAAAGGGACGATAAGGTGGAACGTTTGCCGGCTGGCCACCTACACAACCACATTCAAAGCAACACTACCACCAGCACCACCTAATGAATTACAATACCTGTATATCATGCAGGGCGCCCTCTTCATCTTTTGAAACTTCGATCTACCAGTAAAGCGCAGCACTATCGTCCCATGGTAAAACCCACCCGTATAGCGTTTGCCAAGCATGCCCACGACAAGGTGATTGGCAAACCGCTGTCTGTGATCCCCCGTTTTTAGCCCCCATTAGTACATGGTATCAGCCGAGAAATGGACATCCGCAGCCATTGCAAACCCTCATGGACATGTCCAAGCGCGTTAAAAATTGCATCAGGCATGCGTCCAGGGCGTCCCGGTGTGAAAAGAGATATTACGTTTTGAAATACTGATGAAATTTCGCCAACTTTTTGTCTATATGCGCCGACACAAGCATCAAAATTTGAAGCAGAGTGCCGCGATACGCCAGATAAGGCTTCTCTAACGTCAAAAAGCTTCCCGGCACAGCCTTCATTTATAGCCGACCCATAATCTCACCCGTGATATAAGACGGACGGGGTTCGTTTCTGCCGGCGGATCCGGGATTTCACGAAACAACGCTCGGAACGGGCCAGCAGATCGGTCAAACGCGGTAGTTGAGCACCAATGGTCGGCTGAGGAAAATCAGAGCTGTACAGCCTCGCCGGCCGGTTGCTGTCGGCGCCAGCGATAGGAGCGATAATAGGGCTTTTCGGTGCTTTGAGCTCAGGACAAGCTCTCCGGGCGAAGAAAATGGCTCGCCGAGACAGAAAAACTGCGTTTACGATCGGCATTGACGGCGAAGCCGTGATTTATGTCTTTGGCAACGGGAGCGCGTCGGCCGCATCATATAAAGCCACACGCGAGCGGAAACGGAATGCACTTGCCACTGGCACAAGACAGCGCGCTCTGAACCCATAGATGGTTGCGCGAGCTCACCCGCATGCCGCTCGGGCGATGGATGGATTTGACGCAATGCCCCGAGAGTTTTACTGCTGGCGACAACGCTCACTGTGTCTTTTGCTACGCAGCTTTCTGATATCGCTCGCGGTGCAAGCTCAATCGGGCTGAGCTCTCCGGATTCGCGCAATTTACTCAAACAAAATTTGTTCTTACAGGAGGAGGGGAAAAAATATGCGAAGGGTTCCTTGCACACATAAAGGCCGAATTGTACTGCCGACAGCAGCAGATGCGTTGAATACAACGAAGAGCTGCATTTGCGAGAGGAACGCTGAAAGCGGCTGCTGCGCTGAAAGCCGCGCTGCGAACGATTGCAATATCGCCCGCGTCAACTATGCTATACGTGAGCACGATAACGCCTCCGAAATAAATGCGCAGACGCCACTACTCTCCGGGAGTCGACTTCGCAAAGCTTTTCGTACGTAAGTGCTCTTCACCATTGGCCGGCCGTCTTCGATAACATGATATGTCCAACATCACAATTGGGTGGAATATGCTCTTACGAACAGTCCTAGCGCAAGAACATCTTTGCGAATACGGGCCCGAGTCTGCGTCGCGCACGATATGCAAGCCCCGCACAAGCAGCGAAGCGCGGGAGTTGTGCGATACCTTTCTTTTACTCTCTTTCTCTATCTCTCTTTTACTTGAGTGTAAAGTCTGTTTCGGGACGCTCTCTTTGTTCTGTTCTTGCCAAAACGCTTTTTTTTAGCAGTGACAGAGCTATACTATCCGCGCACTTAGTCATTCTTTTGCTATGGTTTGGCAGACAAGAGCGGGTATCAAAAACGTGTTTTGCTAGCGTTACTACTACTACTACTACTACTACTACTACTACTACTACTACTACTACTACTACTACTACTACTACTACTACTACTACTATTACTACTATTATTACTAATACTACTAATACTAATACTACTAACGACAGCAACAACAAAACCGCGATCTTATAATCACGCGGGCCGACGCCTGGCGCGGCCTTGCGATTCACAGGCTTTGTCTGGCAAACTGTAATCCCTCACTTCTGCTTCTCCTCCAAGCTTACCGTACCAACCAGAAAACTGGTCACTATATTTTGGACAACAGTAACTGTTGCATCTGTGTTTATTAAAATGTTCGTGCTTTAAAGCCTATGCTTCTCTCCAGCACCGCCCGAGAGCTTTTTACGTAGAAAACTCAGAGAAGTGCTTCTTCTCACCAATCCTTATAGAATGGCGTGAACAATTAGAAAAAAAAAGTATTATTGCTACTTAGCGTTGTACTGTATTCAATGCTGTCCCATATTGGCATGTATGCATTTATGAGCACTGTTAAGTATTTAGCGCATCCAGTCAACCTTTTTTGATACCTTCCAGACGTACCAGAAAGAAAGAAAGAGAGAAAGAAAAATCAAGCTGTCGCTGCACGCGATTATTGTGAAACGCGGCAAAGAGTGACGAAAAAGAAACAGCTTCTGTGCTTTCGTTCACAGCCACTGCCACGCGCGTACACGCACACACAAGCATCTAGGCACGGATTTATGTCTTCCCTGTAAGTAATGGAGTGTCAGCGGCGGAACATTGCGCTTCGCTCAGGCATGAGTTCACGCAGATAACGCAGAGTCCATAGCTTTATGCTCTTAGATGCACATCTACATCTGTCTTTCTCTGTTTATTGTATATATATATATATATATATATATATATATATATATTCATTACGGCTATGCGTATGACACGCTGAAGTTGCTTTATACGCGGAAGAACGTTGTGGATTGCAAGATGATGCATTTCGCGTCGCGATTTATCACGTTGATGACCACGACCTACATAGAGGCGGAACGCAATGTTTTTTTTTTCTCGGATGAGTTGCGTCTCCCGCAATCTGTCCTATCCCGAAACGAACGCATAGAAGCGTATATAGAGAACGCGTGTGTCCTCTGTGAAGACTGGTTGTCTAATAACAGCGCGCGCTCGAAGTAAAGCAGAGGACGTTTGCTATCCTGTTGTTTTGTCACTTGGCGCTTACCTTCAGTCAGAGGCATGTGGTATATACTGAGCGGCGTATATCATTTTCTTGTTGCGCTTGTTTCTTTGTTTACCGGTGCTGGGCTCTTTTTCTTCGCATAATGAACGTGCAACGAGACGTATCAAGCACGCTACGAAACGTTCAACTCATTGAAAAAAGAGTAGAAACGAGCTATTTCGGGCAACATTGTCAAGCAGTAATAAGCCCCCTACGCGGAGGTGGTTTGATGAATCCAGGTACCCGCCGGGGTAGCTCAGTCAGCTAAGGCAACGCTGCTGAGCACGAGGTCGCGGGATCGAATCCCAGCCGCGGCGGCCACGTTTCGATGGAGGCGAAATGCAAAAACGCCCGTGTGCTTGCGTTGTAGTGCACGTTAAAGAACCCCAGGTGGTCAAAATTAATCCGGAGCCCTCCACTACGGCGTGCCTCATAATCAGAACTGGTTTTGGCACGTAAAACCCCAGAAAGAAGAAGAATGAATCCAGGTGCGAGGCGCCACCAATGTTTCTTATATATGTCGCGTTGTTTGTACAGGACTCGATCACTGTTAAGGAAACGACCTCCCAAAACGTCGATCGCAGCTTATTTTTGACATGAACACGCGCGGGCCCATCTTTAATTAATATAAGGCGTAGCTAAAGCGTGATGCCGATCTTGATGTAAATAAGATAAATCGTGACATTGTACCGATTTTAGCACTAATAAAGTCTTTCCCTGGCATTTCAGAATCCCTTACCGTTGTGAGCCGCATTAGATAACGAGAAGCAGCGAGATCAAATATCGTGCACTACGCGCTTGCGACGTGAATGTGGACACGTCTACTGTAAACCACCTACACAACGTGGTTGAAGAACTCGGAAAGATCCTTCAGGAGCACGCTATAGCGGTACCAAGTTTATACAGACGTAAGAAGGACAAAGTTTAGACAAAGCTATGTTCCAAACCTCCCGGACTGGCTTAGCTGGCCGGCACACGGATGGCGCGCGCGCACTGCATAGCGCCAGATTTTCCCCAGTTTTTCTTGATGCGACATTCGATGATTCCAAGTGAAAGACAAATGCGTTCAAAACACGTTCTTCTCGCACATTGTCGCAGAAGGGAATCGGTTGCCCGCAAAAACCAGTTGAGTGTTTCGACGCGCAGTCATTCATCTCCGCGTTGGGTGGGCAATTTACCAGCTGTCATCTTTTTTTTTTTTTTTTATCGCATTACTATCACGTGTTGGACATCAGCTACACTTCTCCATCTATAGCCATTTATCTTGCAGTTCACTGTTGTCTGAACAAGTGCTGCTTTCTTTTCTCTTTTTTTCTTTTTTTTTTTAATTTTGTCGTGCTCCCTGTCACTCAAGTCCTTTCTGGCACTTTTTTTAAGTGCGTAAAATGAATTTAACTTGTTGAAAGAATCAGTTTTTTGGTGACTTGATACGTTGTTTCTTGCCTCACTTGCGATGAAGTGTCTTAAATTAAGTAAAGTTCTGGGGTTTTATACGTGCCAAAACCACCGATATGAATTTGAGGCACGCCGTAGTGGGGGACTCCGACCACCTGGGGTTCATTAACGTGCACCCACTGCGCGGCACATGAGCGTTGTTTTCGCATTTCGCCTCCATCGAAATGCCACCACCACTTCCGGGATTCGATCCCGCACCTTGGGGCTTAGCATCGCAATGACACTAAACACCACCACGGCGGGTCATGAAGTGTTTTGATTTCCTATGACTTGTGTGTCGTTTCGTTTTCGCTGTATTGCCCACTCCTGCCTGTGGCCCCATATCAAGACTGGCAGTATTTCTGGAATGAAAATAGGTGCCTTCCGAGATCACACACAACAGCGTGCACAAGATCACGGAGGTCACGCCATGGCCCAGCTCCCGCTCGCCGTCGTCACTTCGTCCCAAGAGGTTGCGCATTATCGGCAGTCTTCGAAGTGAAGGCATGTCTTATCGCCACATGTTTCCGATCACCCACAGCAACGTCAGCCTTAGGAGAAAGGCCACTCAAAGAGAAAAACGCGGAGAGAACTTAAGTGGAGAAGTTAACCTGGCTGAAAGGACTGGCATGTTACAGCAGGCATTTATGATGATGACTTTCTTTGTACGGGTAAAAGAGCAAAATGCAAAAAAAAAAAAAAATGCTCTCGGTAGGCAACCACGGCTGTCTTCCGCGAGCATTTTTGCTCTTCTCGTGTATACTGAACAGCGAAACAGTCGTTCTGTACTAAATGAAGTTTCTTTTTCAGTTTATTTATGTGAATCGATGCAAGCGAATTGAGCCAGCAGTCGTGCTGAAGCAGCGCAACCAAACCTTGTTTACGTGTACTTCGTTTCTGACGAGTCGTATAACCACGCCTCGACGACTCTGCCGAGTCGTCGATGCGTGGCAATGGAGGTAACTATAAAAACTGCAGTTCCTTGCCTGGTCTTTTTATCTGCGCACCGCCCACCCGATGCGAATCGACTCGACTGGACCGGACCGCGTCTCGATGCTCCTTCTGAAGCGTGTCGGGTTGTGCCAGACCTCAATAGTCCGGGTTGACCCAGACAAACGCGCAATATTTGCTTTCATGAGCCAACTGGAGCCCTCTTTATCTAGTTTGTGTAAACTGCGTATGTGATTCTGCGCAGCTGAGAAGTACCCTCAGTGGGCCAATTATGTCCCCGCTCACTCTGTAGGTAGACTTGACCTCCAAAGCCTGATGAGGTGATTATTGGTTCCAAGAGGAAATGAATCTGTCGTGCGTTTTACGCTGACAGAACGTCTAGCGTTACCAAGGGCTTGCGATAATAGAATTATAACTTGTAATTTAGCAGGTCGACGTCAATTAACGAATGTCATTGAAAACCTTGTGATATTTCTGCGTGTGTGCGTCTGTATGTGCGTGAGTGTGTGCTTGCTTGCAAGATAAGCAATGCCTACTGCTTGTTCCAAACACTGTAACCTGCAAGCGCTCGTGTCTAGTACATTAATGCCTTGTAACCATTCCATAATGTGCGATAAAAGGCTGACCCTCGTTTTGTTTTTCTTTTTTTCTTCTTACAGAGCCTTCTAACTAGGAATAGAAGAAATAGTCCAGAATCAGAGTGTATGTGCCCACCCGGTAAGTTTCTCTCTCTGCTTCTTCTTACCTTCGCGTTCCTCGGTGATATGCGTGTGCTTCGCTCATGACGTGTCTATATTGTATACGAATGCGAAAGTTTTTATAAACGTCGACAATCTTATCGTTTCTCTTTTTTTTGCCAGTAATTCCCTCCTGTGCCAGCGCCTGGAAAAAAAGAAATATAATCAACGTGACTTCAAATGCGCCACCTTTACTATGCCCCTTTACTCAACCGCTTTCTTGATATCTTACGCTCCGTTCTCGTGCGCCCAGAACATTCCAGGAAACAACACATTATGAAGACATCCGCAAGCTGACGTAGCGTTCGCTAGTTAAAAACGAGTGAAGCAACCGCGAACACGCAGCCTTCAGGTCAGTTATACCAAATGTGGTGCGCAAGCTCAAGCCCTGTCCAAGTATTGCGCCGCGCACGCTAGGCGAATTTATGCCGCTCGACCACCATAATGCTCACATCTTCTTGGGCGCTGATCCTTCGTCATTCGTCTTCTTTTCCCGTTTTATTTTATACGCGTACTTCATTTTGGATTCTGAATGGCGAAACAGACATTACCACACGGTGGATGCCCTCCCCCCCCCCCCCCCCCCCTCGTTCTCTACATCATTGCTTTACTAAACGGAATTAATTTATTTCGTTCTTTTGGATGTAAGTGCGCAGGCTGTACTCGTGTAAGAATTGCAGTAGTTGCTGATATAACTTCTTTATGTTACCCTGCAAAAGAACAAAAGAAGAAAGGGAGAAAAAGAAAATAAATACAGTGGCTGACTCTCCCAATTAAACTGCTAACATGTTCTGACCGCCGGGGTGGAGGCGTTGCGCTGCTGAGCACGAGGTAGCGGGATCGAATCCCGGCCGCGGCGGCCGCATTTCGATGGAGGCGAAATGCAAAAACGCCCGTGTGCTTGCGTTGTAGTGCACGTTAAAGAAGCCCAGGTGGTCAAAATTATTCCGGAGCCCTAGGGCCACTACGGCGTGCCTCATAATCAGAACTGGTTTTGGCGCGTAAAACCCCAGAAAGAAGAAGAAGAAATGTTCTGACCAACAACACATATTTTTACAGGATTATTTTTTTACTCTTGGTAGTGCAGAAAACAGTTGCTTATTATTATGCGTATTCTCTTTTCCAAAGACGTCTATACCCACACCTTCCCATTTTTGTACGCTTAAAATAAAGAAATAAGGTAAGAAATAATAAACGTACAGCCACTCAGCGGCGTTTAAGAACATACCACTGACCACGCCTCGGCCATACCTGTATGCCTGCATGTATAAATATAGGCTGATGATGATGATGATAAAGAAAGCAATTATTCGCGAATGACCGCATTGGGCAGTGCAAACAATTTGAAATATCATCAATAAAAATAAGAAAACAAGAAGGGTACGTGATGTTAAGAGAGAGAGAGAGAGAAAGGATGTATAGAAAGGCAAGGAGGTTAACCAGAGTAATAGTTCTGGTAGACTATTCCGCGCGTGGGGCAGGGGTCAACGGTGAAAGAGCGTAAGGGGAGAAAAAAGAGACGAGTGCCCCTGTGGTAACCATATGTAACCCATTGTACACATACCACTTTATTTTCTGTGCGAAAAAAAAAACTGCCATAAAACTCATTTCTGTAACAGTAATGAGTGAGATACCGTTTTGTACATTTTCCTGAAATTAAAAATGGGCAATCATGTAGCCCCCTCTTACGTTTACACTGTACGTTCGTATACGGGCCTATAGAAGTGGTAAGTTCCAAACTCGCTGGTGTGCTGAGCACGTATGCGTCCTACGCTGTTGTCTAAGCTTACATACTTACGAGAAGTCAATGAGAGGAATAAATGCATTCGTCTCGAAGTTAGTTTATCTCTTCCTTCGATATGGCAAAGTTCAGCGGTTTAAATGGTGGTTTCGAATAACGTAGTGTTGCCTAGGCGGAAATATATATAACTACGTTCCTGGCAAGCTGTCGTGTTCACCAAGTTTTATTTCACTGATTATTGATTGATTGATTAGACTAGTTTAATGTCCCCAAAAGAACGCTGGCGCTATAAGGGACGCTGCAGTGGATGTCTACAGAATAATATCGACTACCAGGGTTAACGGGCACCTAAATCTAAGTACACGAATGTTTTGCATTTCGCCCCTTTCGATACGCGGCCGATGTGGACGGGAGTCGAATCCGCGCGACCCCGTGCTCA
The DNA here is from genome assembly GCF_013339745.2 of Dermacentor silvarum. Lineage (NCBI taxonomy): Eukaryota > Metazoa > Arthropoda > Arachnida > Ixodida > Ixodidae > Dermacentor > Dermacentor silvarum. Next base: position 235,572,451 of record NC_051154.1, on the reverse strand, counting down.
GCAGCATGCAGAACGCCTTAGCCACTGAACCACCGCGGCGCACCGAGTTTTCGACGCGTGTTGCTGAAAGGATGACCTTCTCGCGTGACTATTTACAAATGTTGCCTGTGGTGCAGCGGTATAGAAACGAGACAGAGAGAGAGAGAGGAAGCAGACGAGCGAGGTCTTTGTTTTTGCGTTTGGATTTGACCGGTGGAATCGGCCCGTTTTCCTGCGCGTCCCTTCACCTCGCGGGCGCACTTTTGGAAGCGCCGCGTCTTCTTCCCCGAGCCGTCGCGTGCAAGGGTCGCAGCGGTATGCGCGCCCGACGTAGGTGGCCATCCGTCATGCCGGCGGCTACCGAAGCGCCGTCGCTGTGTGCGAGCTCGCTCTCGCGTGGCGTTGCCTGTCGGACCGCGCTAACGTATGCAGCTGCGCCCGAATTTTTGAGCAAAAAAAAAAAAAAAAGACGACCTCTTAGCCGGTGCAACTATAGCGCTCACGACGTCCTCGAACCGAGCGACAGCTATCTTTGTTCGCGTTCGAGAGAAGCTATATGCGGGGACTGCAGACGGCTCGAACTCGCGGCTGCGTTCCGTCGCGAAAGGAAGACAAACTCCCCGGGAATCTTTAGTCATTTGTCTTTGAACAGCATAAAAAAAAGGAAGAGGATAAAAAATGAAGCAGTAACACCAGCAGTCAAGCTCGCAGTGTTTTTTGGTACGTAAAACTGGCAGGTGACAGGCTGGTGCCTGGGTTTGTAGACGTCTCGCTGAAGCTCCCAATTGGCCGCGGTGCTCGCGCCTCTGCCATATATTTACAAATCGATGTTACATAACAGATGTTCGCCAATCAGGAGTCATTACGAAGAGGACTGTTTTAGCACAGGGCCACGACGAAAGAAACGAAGTATAGATGAGACACCGTGTAAAATAATTTACACCCTTATTGGCTCTTTAGTTGGTTTCGCTACATTCGGGCAAACCGTTTTCAGAAGAATCCGCGGCGTCCGAACACTGGTGAAGACTTCTTAAGAATCGTAAAAGTCATTAAAACGGCGATATTATTGGAGGCTTTCTTGAAGACCTTGTGTCCCGGCTAACTTTAGCCAAGCTGCTCAACGAAAAAGAAGAAAAGGAAAAAAAAAGAAAAAGAACGATTTCAAAAAGATCACCGCCCAAGTACTCCGTACAGATGGTTAACCAGCGAAGCTGAAATGTGCGGACCTGGTGTTTATCACTGGGTTAATCACCACGGTTCATTACACGACGGCTTGATAGGCGGCCGGATCCTTGGTACACAGTTGCCGCTTGCGCTCGGCCACCCGGGCCTGTTCTTGTGCCCGGACTGCAGCATCGGCACGGCGAACACGAGCTCCAGTACCGGTGCTGCTGTCGGCGGTGTTCTTCGTAAGCTGCCTGCTGTTCGGGAGTTCGTACGATGCGTGGCCTACCCATGCTGGAGTCGGAGAGAAACTGCTGCACGCGCGCTCGGCTGCGACGGAGAGAACGACGTCACTGACAGCGCAGCCAATGGCACGCCTCTCTTTCTCTTTTACGTGTGACAAGGGTAGTTCAAGGGCGCGTTACAGGTCCCGGAGCCCGCCACCCGGAGTCCACAGGGGTATGTGCCATTGCGCTTGGACCCTTTCTGCGCTAGCACCAGGATCGGCCCACATTTCTGCGCACATTGGACGGACGGACGGAATACGGTTTCGCCAGCAATATACAGCTTCGCTGTAAGAAAGCGTGCGAGATACAATCATAAAACCTACGGTGTTCGGTTGTCACAGGTCTGACGACCGAAAACCGCAAGAACCGTAGGTTTTATGATTGTATCTGGCGCCAGATTTTCTAAATGTTTTTTTTTTTTTTTTGGTCGGACAGTTTGGCTAACCTTAGCTGGCACGCCCTATATACGTGTACCAGCTTGATAAGATCACTGTGAGCTAGCGAATACAGTGTTTGCAGTGATGCGCTCGTTGTATAACAATCGGGTGGAGATACGCCTTGTAGCTGTTTATTTCTATCCTACTTAAAGCCAGCAACTTCTCCGCGAACTTTGAAGCCATACTTACTGAAATCTCCTCGCTTTCCTTTTTTCGTGTCGTCTCTTCCGTTGAAAGCATCGGCGTAGCTTTTCACCAGACGAAAACCGGAACAAAGTTAAAGTGCAGCGCCTACAAGTGCAACAATTCCTTCCCTGAAGATATTTAAGAAAGCACTAGCTTGTAGCTACGGGAGCAATGGTTTCGTAAGCACGATCAGCTTTTATTTTGACAAAATATGATGCACTGCTTCTGCACTACGATCGCCCAAGGTGTCCGATATAGGCTGAAAGAAAAGTAAACGTCGTGGTCGGCTGTTGCGGCTAGTTAAAATCGTCAGCTCGTATATAGAGAGGTATGAGTACAAAAAAAAGGGGGTATGAATGACAAACAGGCGTTTCTAAGCTTTGAATCACTTTTGCCGGAATGTAGGTCAGCCGGACTGCCTGCATTGTGTTTGTGTTGTACTGAACATTGGCCGAGGAGGCTCAATGCCGTCTTTAAGAGTTTTAGAAGTATCTGTGTGAATGGTGCACCACTCGGTGAGTAAATGACAGGGGAGGACTATAGACCTTTCTTGCTTGTAACTTGTTGTAACGTGGGCACACGACACGGATACAAAAAGCACATACGGGACAACACACAGCTCTGATTTGCAGCAACATATTTACTTCTAGTTTCCACAGCCGTACTTTATGATTTTCTTCTAGGAGGGCTGCTTAAATAATATTAAAATAAAATAAAAATATTGAATATAACCCAGCATCGTGCAGCAAGTCCAGTAGGACTATGTAATGGCAGCCATCTTGGCTCCACTTGTTGAAGTCAACATGCCGCTCTGAGCAAGTCAAGAGACCGCAAGACAACAGACCGTCTGAGCATGCGCTCCCAGATGTGTCGTGGGATATGCCACCCAAAACGTCATATAGGGAACGTGTATATTGCGAAGTAAGCATAAACAAGAGCATAAAAAACCACCAGCAGACACCATTGAGATCACACTTATTTAAAAGTGATTTCATTTAACGAGTGTAAAGAATAATCTTTTTTTATTTAGAAAGTGATATGTTGGGTTTGCTAATGTATGCGTCACCAAAATTGGCTGTGTCTAGCTTCTATAACCGAGCGCGTCACTTCATACTTGCTTCTGCACATAATCTCGGTTGGCAGTTGCATCTATGCCAGTGGAGGGCAAAGAAACCGACAAGAAAACGTGTTGTTGTCGGTTATGCGCCCCACTCTTCAAGGCCCTTTTGCAAAGTGTCTCAGCTAAATTTCCTTGAATATCGGGCATACTGGTGGTAGTGGTGTAAATCATTTTCGCGCCGTTTCAAGCACAACGCGCTGTTGATGGAGCCGGTTTAACTTCGTACAGTCATATATGGGTGAAGGCTTCGTAGCTATGAAGACTCAACGACGATCACGCTTTGTAGCAAACCGCAGGGTAGCAATCGGAAACGGCGATCACGCAGGGCAGCAAACTGGAAACTCTCAACTTGTCACCCTCGCTGCCTTTCCACTCTTTCAATATCGCTCTTCGTTTCTTTTCTCTATTTCACAGTCTCCGTCTCTCGCGGGGTGAGATTTCTACCCTATAACAAATAACGCGAGATTCTTAAATGAAGATAACAGTCAGAAACGATGGAAGCGGAGACAGAAAACTTGGCGCGTCCGCAGATTGTCCTTACTCGCTTGCCCCCCCCCCCCCCCCTTTTTTTTTTTTTTTTCATGTACGCGGTTTCCTGCTTTATCTTCCAGCCACGATCTTAGAGATCGTATAGTGCAAGAAGCATTTAGGCTCACGGGCTCATCCCTCCCCCCCCCCCCTCTTCCCTCGATATCAAAGGCTACAAATTAGCTTGTCTCAGAAGAGAACAGTAAGAGAAAAACAAAAACTCGTATGTGGACCCCGGAGGTCAGCCCCCTAGAACGTTACGCACCAACACCCATTGCATGCAGAACGAAAAAAAAAAATAAAAAAAGGAAGAAGTCAGAACCGTGTGTCGGCGGCATACGCCCGTCGCGCCAAAAGGCTGCTTAAGATTTGATGTCTACGCGGTGGTGAGACATGCACGGCATACAGCGCCGACCCAACAAGCCGTAGGCTGGGCAGCTGAAGCATTAGTTGGGTTCACGGCGCTCGCTAAACTCATCGTTTGCAGGAGCTGCACGTTCGGGCTGTATGGGACAGCTCGAGAGCGCGACTGCAGCCTTAAAAAAAGAGAGAGAGAGAGAGAGAAATAGAGGAGGAACAAGCATGCTGCGAAGACAGTGTCTCGCTTTCGTTCGAAAAAAAAAAAACGCTCCTTTGCTTTTGCCAAAAACAATCGTAAATCACTGCACCGAGACGCCGACCGGAGGACGACGAGCCAGAAAGTTTGTAATTTGGTTTCCCCCGGAATCAATCCCCCATTTAGGCGAACGTTCGAGAGAGCGACGACGGGAAGCGACGAGCCTCCTTCGTCTCCTGACGACGCCGTTTAGTTCAAGCGGCGCGGCCATCACGCGCAAGTCTGACGCAAGAGGGAGGAGTCAGACGAGGACCAACGCGACGCACGAAACAGGCCGCTGCTGCTTGCCGACTTGGGAGAATTTACTAACGCCATTTCGGACAACAAAAGGGTGGGCCGGTGCCAGAGAGAAACCAGTGCGTGGGGTTCATTTCCATGAGAGACAGTCTCCGCTCACTCGCTTCAACCAGGCCCACGCCGAACAATGGCCGCGGTTCGTGTTTTCTCTTTAGAAACACGGTTGCGTTCAAAAAAAAAAAAAATTTTTTTTTCTTCGCTCGAGCGCGCGTAGGTCGTTACTGTGGCGCTCTTTGCCGACACGCGCTCGCCGATCCTTGTGACGCCATGTAAAGTCAAAGAAAGCAACAACTGCGCTGTACAAAGTCTCCAGCACCAGCTTGGAGGTCAGCCTTCGTTCAGGCCCGGCGCGACATCGAGCAATGAAGACGCGATTTAGTGGCCGGGCGGGCTACCCCCGCACATGTAAGCAGCCATAAACCTCTACGGCCTTTAAGCTCCCCCCCCCTCCTCCCCCTTTTTTTTCGTCTCTTTTTCTAGACATATCTTGCTATTATTATCAAACCATGGCGTTATCGTCGAGCGTGGTTCTGTGCACTCCTCGTAGTTCCTTTAACCATCAGCAAACGTGTAATAAACGCAAAGAAGAATGATTACAAAGCTGCGTGGCGTCTGCGAGCACTATTGATTGATTGCCCGCCTGCAAAAAGTGGCAGCAGTCGAATAAGAATGCTTTACATTAAAAAGGAAAGAGAGAGAGAGAGAGAATTTAAGAACAGGCAATTATTACGGTACATATCGACTTCTATATAAAACTTGACTTGTTGCATTACCAACTAGATTTATGCACGAAACTCTTGACTTTTTTTTTCTGTAGCTTGTTTTCGTTCCGGAGTATAATTTCGATCTCTTAGGAATGTTCAAGTACGTCCCAATCCCTGTACGCGGGCCATTTTCATTGCCCCGTTGAATCGAACTTGCTATAGCTTGAGCTAAGCGACAAAATAGCACAGGGGCTACACAGGAGCAGCAAGTTTCAGTACTGCAGGAGCAGCGTGACTGAATTTATGCGAGCGCTATTGGCCAGCCTGTGCGGCCTACGGGATTCTGTTGCGAGCAGAATAGTGTTAATGAAAAATAGCACAGGCTACTTTCTCAACCAAAGAGTTTGTGCAACTACTCTCAATTCATTCTGCTCGCAAAGGCCATAACGGTAACCGCAGCCACATATCATGCTCAACATTCGCCTCCGAAAATTAGGATTCCTATCGCCTTCGATAACACTTAGGATTCCTCTCGTCGAGAGAAAATAAGTAAGACCTTACGCCCAAGAGGAGGCATTCTGGATATCATTCAGTTTCATGATAAAATAACCAGAGGGAAATCTCGTTCAACTACTCTGCGAATCATGGGTGGATACCTTCCTTTTTCTTTAACACGGGTTCTTTTAGAAAACACGCTGCTGTTCCTGTTCTTGTGTGCTGCTGTTTAGTTCTGTTAAGCGCTAGCTTCCCAACGCTCCTTTAAAGGAGTAAAGTGTTCTGCGTTCTAAACTAATTCACATGATGCATAATTACCATCGCATAATCAAATCTCGACAATTTCGAGTAATTGTGAACCATGGGATCTCAAAAACGTTGAATTTATGAGTAGCTTGTATCAGTAGCTAGTAAAACTGTTCATCAGATGCATAATTACCATCGCATAAGCAAATATCGACAGTTTCGAGTAATTGTGGATCATGGAATCTCAAAAACGTTGAATTTATGAGTAGCTTGTATCAGTAGCTAGTAAAACTGTTCATCAGAATGTTGTTCGCATATACTAGTAGAGGCGGGAAATGCGAATACCAGGCTGCGTTGTGACGCTGCGGATACATTCAGCTCTTTCTCAGATCCCATGGTCCGTAAACTTATGTGGTCGACTGTACGTACAGACACGAGCGCACGTAGCAAAGTTACGATCTGTGCTGAGCATCAGAAGGTACTCCGGCGAGGGCAACAAGTGCTGCAATCACGCTGTCCGCTTGAGTACCTTCCTTTTGAAAAAGAAAAGGGCTTCATCAGCCGTGTTTTGGCATGCAAATGAAATGTCACATAATTGTAATATGCCTTGAATTGGCCGCAGTGCCTCGCGCCTTTCAGCGGATGTATGCTATTGCGCTTGTTATTTCATGTAAGAATACGTTCGCGAAAAAAAAGCAGAAAACAAAAAAAAAAGAAGGAAGGGAGGGAAGGAAGGAAGGAGAGCTAAAGGATTGCAACCTTCGGAGTATAGTTGCGGTGAGGTTGACTACGAAGAAGCAGGCTGTGACACGACAGCATCCACGGGGGATGTGGAAGAGGATGACACGGGTGATGGGCGGCGATGCTTGGGCGTTGACGCTGGCGTATTAGTTCGAGGAGCGGCATCCGTCGCACCGCGCGGACGTCGTCAGGTCCAGGGTCACAACGTCGTCGGTTCTCTCTCGCGCAAGCCCCGTGCGCAAGATGGCGGCATCACAGCGACTGCAGAGTGTGGGCCGGTCCGCGCCAGCATCACTTCCGGTGCTATAGAAAGCTGAGTAATATGGCAGCTGTAGCTGAGCTGCCAAACGGTGACGTCACCGGTATACTGTTAGTGGGCTCGCGAGAAATGCGTGAGCTGTCGCGTAGGATCTGTGCGCACGTTTGTGGTTACTGGCATGCTAGTCACGTTCTGGGGGAAAGAGCGAGAGAAAAATTGTTTAATGGGTGCTGGGGATCTTTGCCTGGCCACACACAATGCTATACTCCGGATGACAAGGGTGAGGAATGAATGAATGAATGAATGAATGAATGAATGAATGAATGAATGAAACTTTATTGCATACTTTAAAAGGACGAAAGGGGACGGCAGGCGAAAAGCTACAGTGTTGTAACTTGAGTATGCCTGTGATTGTAGTATGAAATTACACATTCATAAATAGCACACACGGTCACAACATACAAAAAGCACACACGATATCAAGTTACTGTAGTGGTTGGCCGAGGCTAAGAGCGCCTACGTTGAGCGAAAATCACGTAGTGGGCACTGTTCTGCAGAGCACTGACAAAATTTTAACGTATGTCCGCTTCGCGCTTAGGGTGTTTCTGCGCTCGCTCGTGTTCGCCTTCGTTCACACTCATAACTGCTCGTAGCATGTACAGCTCAGATTTTAAAAAAAATGTACTTTCGAGATTAGTAGTTATATTTTATCAGACGCAACCCCATATACAGCGGGTAGTAATTTATTCCTACTCGGTTATAGCTGCTGATCACAAACTTTACCAACTACAAAGCTGCGTCCGCGCAACACATGAGCTATATAGCGTTTCCACTTGTTCACATTCCGTCTGCAGAGCCCGAACATTCGCAGTGGATACTTTTTTTTTTATTTTTGTCACCTTACTATGCGACACTGTGCTATATAAGCGCACTATGCTCACGTATGCATTTAGTTGTTAGAACGACGAGCCTGTTGCTTCTTGGAGCAATTGAGGCATTCAGGTACGCCCAGAATGAAAGACATGGCTTTAGAGCCGGCCATCGCGGAGCCGGCGGCACCCTTTCTTCTCCGCTCTGCAAACAAACCGCTCTGCAAAATGGTCTCGGCAATGCTATTCCGGCTCACTTGCGTAGCCGAGCAGCCATCAGTTTTACTGTATCAAATTTACGGACTTCTATAAACCCGTCGCACATCAAAAAAAGAAATATATTCAAAAAGCTTATGCCAGCATGGTTTCTGAATCCAGGTGATGAAAATATGTGCTCGATGAGTTTTTTTGGCAAGCCCCATGGGTATTTGGGCGTGCATAGGTAAAAAAAGCACGCAGCGAATCAAATGTGTGCCAGGCATGACACTGACTTCCGGTACAGATGTTTGGCAGGAAGTCGCCAGGAAATCTAGCAATAAAACGCTTCCATGTTTTAAAGAAGGCACATCACGAGATCGTAGATAAAGAAATAGCGAAGAGAGAGGAGTAGCGCGAAACCCGAGATGAAGGGAATGAAAAAAAAAAAAGAAAGAATTGCGAGAGAGAGGCTGCAGAAACGTTGGGCACCCACCCCGCGGCAACGGTACAGACGTTGGTATAGATAGCTGAGAAACAGCCTTTTGAATAGTTTTTTTTTTTCTTTCCACTGCTGCTTCTTCATTCCTCGGTGATTCAGACGTGTGTCAATGATGACCCAAGTTCCGTTACGGATATTTGACAGGAAGGTGGTTGGTGGTTTATCTATATAAATTACTTCTGCGACAAAAAGTATACGAAATACGAAGCACACTAAGTGCCTCTAGCGAGAGGCTTCGGGATTTTGGCTCCAGTTTCGGTGTGCTTCCTTGGGGAGGGGGAGGAGAGTTCTTTCGCCGCGGTGTTTTGTATTGCTCAAATGCAAAAGTTAGCCGACACTTTTGCATTTGAGCAATACAATAGCACCGCGACGTTTTAATTCAGTCCGTACTCTATATAGCGCGTATGGCGATGCTTCTTCCAGAACCTTATACAACTACGGGAAGCTATGTACACGCAGTTCCTTTCTGACCTTACGCCTTAACTCCGTGACTCGATCCTTCGCGTGACATCGCCTCCCGCCGTCTTCATTCCAGTGCGCTCCAAAATCACAGTTACGCGCCTCGACAAGTGCCCGGTGATGCGAACGAACCGCGCGCGGCTCGGCGGTTACCAGCACGTCGTGTTTCGCGGAATATACTTGTCTCTCCCGAAGTGTGGTCCGGCAGATGAAGGCCTCCCGCTTCGTGCCAGTTAATTCCCGCTGCGGTGTTCCGAGGCTCGGCCCCGGCCTGCGCCTGATAGCCGCCGCAGCAATCAGCGCAACGAAGACTCTTGATTGAGAAAGCCATTTCTGCCAGGCTGTCGCACCGCGGCCGTTCCCACGCCACTGGCAGCAGCGCCCCAACGCGCAACTGCACGCTTCACCCCCCGCCACTCGCGCACCCTGCCTAGCGCTCTTTCCGCACGCGCCTCGTCACTGCCCCAACCGGCGCCGCCGCTGACTGCCGTTATTTGCTTCGCAAAGCTCACTGGAAATGCGGCAGCGACTATCGCCGGCGCTCGTGACTCCGACCGTCTTTTTTTTTTTTTTTTTTTTTTTTTTACCGCGCAATTACCGCAAATGCTATTCGGACGCAGAACAAAGCGGGATCATCGCCTTTTGCTGGCGTTCTTACTCGATTCGAGTTATCGCGATCATAACTACCCTACATTATGTTTGCAGTCACGTAATCATGGGTTCCAAACCCACACCTGCGCAGCAGTTGTAATCTCGTGTGGTCTTGTGCCTCGCAGTTTTTGTGTGTAGGGAAGCGGGCAGCTGCTATATATAGCACGCGGACACAGTCACTGCAGCGGATATCTCAATTATTCGATGTAAAAAAAGGAATTCACTAGCGTAGGTATTTGTTATCTGAACAATCAGAACCTGTCCACAGAATCTGTCCACACCAAGTCATCAAAAGACAGAAAAAAAAATATACACGCAATGTCTGTTGATTGTACGTGGGCGCGTATGTTACTTTCCTTCCCCTGTGTTGGCGATTGATGGGAGGTGGAGGGGGAACGAAGTAGTGCAGCACGTCGTACTTATAAGTAATTAATCGCCTGCAGATTATTATGTGATATAAACTGCGACCCATTTTTTTTCTTTCTTTTTTACTGCGTGCGGCGCCAAAAAGCATGAAGGATACATGATACATCAAGATAATCACAAGACGCGTTTTCAACTTTTCTTTTTCTTTTTAACTTGCCACCGCTGAATGTGCTTATTTCGCTCACATCCACAGGTCATATTAGGGTTCCGCGTTTTCTGTTTAAATCGACAAGAGAAAACTGGAAAACGTGCGCCCAAATTTTCGCCCGGAATTTGATTTTTACCGAAAGGGATCACCGAGAGTAAATTTACCAGACAGCAAAGAAGGTGAACGGGCGGGAGAGAGGGGGGGAGGGGAGGGGGTGGCGCTGAGGTCAAGGCATCCGTCGCAGTGGCGCTGAGGTCAAGGCATCCATCGCAGTGGCGCTGAAGTCACTGCGACGGATGCCACTGGGAAGGTTCACTGATTAAAATGCGGGTTCGTGTCTATCTAGTAAGCTTTTTCTTCCGTGTTATTCGTCGCAGCTCTGTACACGTTTAATGTTATGAATAGCCTCATTTTAGCTCTTTCCGAACGTCAAATGTATACTCACTGTTAATCAATGCATAGTCAGATCGCCGTGTAGCGTTGTGTCATCGCTGAACTGCGTCTGGAAAACTTTGTTATGCTCGGTATTGGATGCAACTACTGTGCGAGATATTCAGTCACGCACCTTGTTTCCGTGTCAACAAAATTAGTGCATGATATGTTCCCAAAGAAAAAAGAGAGAAAAAAAACGGTAACGTATAGACGCGAAGAAATCACTCACCGCAAAATTTGGTGAAGATTCATGAGCAACAATATATGTTCGCCGAAAAAAGAAAGATAAATGATTTTCGGGTGGAAATAAACAAGTGAAAAGTACGCCCCTACTCTTGGTAAAATAAAAACGGAAAACGGTGAAATCTTGACCGTATGTTCGACATAAAGGAAAACTGTTAGTTGTAATGTTTCTCGCAAATGCATGAGCTGTCAGCACGGAAGAGTGAGCGACCACGGACCGAACCGGCTCGCACTGATTACGCTGCTCATCGTTCTCGTTTATAAACAAAGGGCGAAATGATCGATGAAGCGGCTTTTTCTTTGTATTAATGCTGGCATTTTGAGTTCTGCAAGGCATAACTTGCGAAATATGCCCTTCCTACACCCGTGAACACCTTAAAGGTGCTGCACTGTTGTTTTCGTCAGGGTTGCGCCATTAATCAGAAACATGCCAAAAATAATGGTCGCTCGAGAGTGTTTTGCACGGCATGCTACCCTATTGAAAAATTCATATGCCCCCTAACTCCCATATCCAATAATCCGATATGAAACATATGGGATCCCGTTTTCCCCAAATGTGATATGATGTTACCGGATATAGGAGTTATGAAGAGAATACGTATTTTTTTTTCCGGTAAGGTACTCTCAAGAGTGTAAAGTGTTTAGCAGCACATTGTCGAGAGGCATACCGGAATGAAGCGCATTGGCGTATACGCTGGCTTCAGGAGGCAGAGGCTGACAACCTCTTTGCGGCCATTCTGTGAAATCGTAGCCAATTCGGCGGGCGAGCTAGGACGGGAAACTGTTGTCAGAGGTGTTTTTACAGTGTCCCGTCGAAGGAAAACGTGCGTAACAGGCGTGCAGGAAGATGTTATCGTCCAAATAAGAGCAAGGTCAGACCGGCTGCAAAACCTTGACACAGTGAGAAAGAGAGATAGAGAGAGAGGAAAAATCACAAATGAAAGGCAGGGAGAGTATACCAGGACTGCAGACGGCTGAAGAAGAGAAAGTCCACTGTTCATATCACCGACGTAGTGACAGTTCTCTGCTCTATACCGCAGACGGTCACACTGTCCCGTAGCCTTCAGAAATCGCAGCAGAGCTTTGCTGCCTTTTGCAGCTGCGATATGCGAGGCCATAGTCCCGGGATCTTGTTTAAAGTGAAATGTTTTTCATCTAGCTGATTTAGAGATGTGCAGAGGTCATGTCTTTCATTTTCAAAAAACGGGCAAGTAGCACAGCAGGTGTTCCGTAGTATCCTCGACACCGCAGGTGTTGCACTCAGCGCTATCGACCATTACAATAAAAAATGCGAATATGTATTGGTGAATGCAACGCCCGGGACGCGACACAGCACTGTTTCCTCACGTCGCGGAAGACCAGGTAACAGCCGCAGTTGCATAGATGGGTCGAGAGAGCTAGTGCAGCCGATGGTGAGTGAATTCAGGTCGCTGGAGGTATAGCGTTTGGGGCTGTGGTGGCAAATTACAGTAGGCAATGGAGTCAACAGAACGTCGTAAATACCGATGCAAGCTCTAGCGACCAACTAGCCCACCAGACCGCCTTGACGGCCAGGGAACGCGGTGCGTGCATGGCAAAGCGGGGCCACCTGGAGAGCAGTGGCTGAAGTGCGATTTGCTCTATCAATGTGCTTCTAACTGTGAAAGGGGGGAAGGTTCTGGATATGCGGAAACAACAGTAACCGAAGGAGAGGTCACCTGATAGACACCGTCATACATCGCAAAGATATGGCCGAGGAGCACGTCGCCTGCAGTTGCCAGGACGAAGACGAATGAACGCACGCGCTGCACCAACAACTCCCTCAGCAGCACAGCCATGCGAGTCGACTTTGTTTTCTCCCGAAAGCTTCTGCATGCTATCGAGAAACTGTTATGGCTGCGCGGTCTCCAAGCTCCTCGCTAGGGAGCAGCTGCAAGAGGCTCGCGCGCTCGGAAGCCATTGTTGCGGTCAAGAACCGTTTCGTGAAGGCGCTACTGAAGTGCGCCGCCCAACTGCTCGGTTATGACATCGGCTAGCTGTTTAACTATCTCTGACTGCAATGAGGAGTACAGGTGACAGAAGCGTGTGCTGTCAGAGCTGATGCGGTGTAGATGTAACTCCGACTCCACTCGAAAGAACCAGACTTGAGAGTTGTTGAGCACTGCAAAGGGATGGTAACGTACGCGCGGTTGGGTCATGGCGAGCGTCCTGTTTGCGGGAGTTGGAGAAATGAACGGTAACCCGCTAGCAGAAGGTCAGGTGTAGTCATGCCTTTGGTACGGAGCCATCATTCGTATAAGAACGATTGCCCAGGAAGAGCCGTCCGACTCGTTGGTTGCCTGAAACCTTTCTGTCGGCCGAGCCATACCCGGGCCCCGTATGCCACGGAACATATTTATTTTTGTCACGTTCCAACCCGATGGATCTGTGCGCCTCCTCGACCATCCGAAGGACGATGTTACATCCCTATATTAGAAATCGGACATGCCTGACGGAAGAAAAGAATAATGGGGGATCTGGTTTCACTTCGCGATGACTTACGTCTGCAACGACGAAGCGTCGTCTGTACGGTCTTATAGCTGCTGATTTATCTTTATGCACTTTCTGCGACACTTAGCCATTGGGGCATATGATTGCGCGCGCGTGAGAAAGTACTACAGGCGCACCACAACGTTTACCTTATTCGAAGTAAGATTAGCATAGTAGACCGGGTTAATGTCATCCAGTTGCGATCACGAATGAAAAAAAAAAACAAGAAAGAGCAATTTTCTAGTTCACAAACTGTGACATTAAGTAAGAACGTATATAAGAATGAATTCGTTTAACAGAAGCGATACATCGCATGGGATTATTGTATTTTTGATGACACTGCTATTAATGAATGAGACATATACGGGGACCGAATACACATCTATGTACAGATGGTTCGGCCTCATCTACCATCTCCTAAGGTGCCGTTGTCCTTCCGGCTAGGGAAACTACAATCAAATTCAAACTGCCACTCATGACAACATCAACGACGGCAGAGCTTGCAGCCCTGCGTGCTGCTCTAAAATACTTCCTGCAAGAGATCGACACCTCAGAAATGGGTCATCTTTTGCCATTATAAGGCAGCACTTCAGAGTCTGCAATTTGCCCTTTCATCACAGGACTCATGCGCAGCTGGCATATGGGATAAAAGAAGACCACATCAATTAATCACTAAAGGGCATGAAATTATATTACATACCAGCATTGCAGGTAATTACATCGGCGACGAAGCCGCCTGATCTGCCCATTCCGCCCGATCAGTTCCAATCCCCTTATCCAGGACCGACACTGCAAGAAAGCTTAATATCGTGGCTAAAGCTATGAGACACAGATATTGGTAATCTCCCAACCTCCCGAAGTGTCATCTTCAGACTTGGCCTATCCTTAAAGCTACAAGTGCCATCAAAAGTTTCCCGCTCTGAGGCGACATTATTGTGCCGCCTGTGGCTCGGAGTGGCATTTACAAAGGTCTACTCGTTCTGCATTGGAATGGGGGATGCGCCCATGTACGACTCTTGGGGAACCAGAGAAACGGTTGAACACGTCTTATTTCTCTGTCCCCAGTACGACTTCGAGCAGCATTGAACCGGCTGGATTCTAGACCATTTTCGGAATTGAATATCGTTGGACCATGGCCGTACGCATCGATGGGACAAAAAGCCACAAAAGCGTTGTTGCAGTATCTCAAGTCGACAGGTCTGGGCGACCGTGTGTAAACTCGTGGCAAATTTTCAAAAGTGCGTGAAACTGTGCTCTCTCAATCTCCTCTCTCTCTCTTTTCATCCCTATACCCCCTTCCCCCAGTGCAGGGTAGCAAACCGGATGTGCGTCTGGTTAACCTCCCTCATTTCCTCTCCTATTTCTCTCTCTCTCTCTCTCTCTCTGCGCATATAACCTGCAACGAAAATTCTAATTTTAACGGTATAAAGATTGGTTGACGGTCATACGTGAATTTTGCCTAAGGTACGTGGCTTCACGCCAGTGCGCGCCGCGCCATTGTATGCATCCGCCACTCAACGTTTTCGTCGTCTTCTAGAAACCCCATCCTCTCCACCCTCCCCCCCCCCTCTCCAACCCGCGCTGGCGCTCACCCTTCTCTCTTCTTTCACGCTTGCCATTTCTCCTCCTCCTTTATTAGTCGGTGTTTTGCGTTTTGGCTCTGCTAGCAGTTTTCAGATCACCGATTGTCTTCCTTGCGATCCACTATACTTCTGATACTACTCATTTCTTGAACCACTCCGCAACAATCACGAACGCGATGATGGCCCACACCTCGTCCGCCCACTACGGCAGTTCGTCCTGTGACGCATGCAAGTCTCCGGAAGGCACCAAAAACACGTGACGCGTCTCTGTTGCCTTTCATATGTAAAGTAATTCACCTTTCGAATGAGCTTTCGTTAAGAAAGCCCGCCGTGGCGGCTCAGTAACTAGGGCATTCAGACTCTGAGCATGAGGTCGCTGGTTCGATTCCCGGCCGTGGCAGTCGTATTCCGACGGGGGCAGAATACAAAAAGCTCATGTACCGTTCTTTTCGTGCAAGCTGAAGAACCAACCCCAGGAGGCATAATTAATGTCGGGGCCACTGCTACGGCGTCCCTCAGAATCCACTGCGCAGTTTGGGGACGTTAAACTGCGCAATTTATTTTAATTCGTAATGAAAGCTCCGTGTCGACGCGCAATCGTCGCCAGCCTAAGTGAACGCTAGACTGCACTGAAAACTCGTGGAAGGATGCTGGTAACCTTGTGGAGGATCTATTTCCCAAATGCCAACACGCAGATGACCCCGAAGTAAACAAAGGGAGATGTCAGAGGAGATGTCCTTGCCGAAGGAAGTCCCCTACTGGGGTAACAAGTTATACAATATCGCGGGTTATACGCGTTAAAATATGGTATTTAGTGCCTAAAAAGAAAAGCATCGGGACGCATACGTATCAGAGGTCGTTGTACCTACCTAAAACTTTAATTGAATTCTGAGGTTTGAAGTGGCAAAACCACGATTTCATTGTGACGCACGCCGTACATGGGGGACTCCGGGTTAAATTTGACCACCTGGGGTTCTTGCACCCAATGCACGAGCGTTTCTGCATTTCACCCCCATCGAAATGCGGCCGCCATGGCTGGGATTCGATCCCAGGCCCTTGGGCTTAGTAGCAGAGAACCATAGTCACTACGCCAACGCGGCGGTTAATTGTACCCAGGAATCGATATGATCTCGATTCCTTGGGATGATAGAGCTGGCAACCGGTGCTAAAAAGAAGCGATGCAGCTTCATGGCGGTCAGTGCCTCACAGCGCTAAATACGTAATTTCCTCGGGAGGTCGCATAGGTCGCATATCACGAAGCAGCCATATTTCAGCAAATTGCAGCGCAGCTTTGCAAGTCTTTGCTTTCGGGATGTTGTCCATTTTGGACGTTGTCATGCGGTAAGGAGCACATCTGCGCAGGCGCGTTTGCGCAATTGCGTCTGAGCTCCCGTCGTTGGTGTGTGCGTGTGAGTGCGTACGTGCGTCCATGCGGGTGTGGCAACTTGCAAGCATGCACACAAAGGGGCTCGTAAGGCATGACATCACCGCCGAAAGAAAGTTTTTAAGGTCTGTCACCGCGACGGAATCTCCTGTCCTTTATTGTTTTCGCCAGGAGGGCTTCAGAAAGTTCAATGTCAGAAAAAAGTAAACCGACACCAGAAAAAGAGAGAGAGAGATAGAAAAAGAAAAATTAAACATTGCCTAGTGGTTTCGGGAGTGAGAAAAGGTAACGTGCGCGGCTTTCGCGAAGCGCTGCGCCCTCGAAGAAAATGGAATTCGGGTGCGCAGAAGCGAACCAATGATGCGAGATGCGTCGCAGCACGCTCGAATCTGTAGAAGCCGCGAGTGCAACCTTTTTGGTCAACCGTGAAACCCGATCTCGAGAAGCGAAGCAAGTATAGAGCTCGGGGGATCCGTTGAGAAAACAACGCCCGCGACGTCTCCGTATGCCCTCCTCGCCGCCGACGAATCAGTGCCGGCAGCTGGTATCAGATGGGACCCCTTTTTCAGCATCTCGCTAAGCGGGCGCAGTAAAGCCGCGCCAAGATCGATACAGCGTCGGCATTCAGATGCGCGACACTCTCATCACTTCGCCTATTCCTGCTGCTGTCTGCCACACTTCGCTGGTCATAGTTGACTCGGAGTGGCAATCATTCACCGCGTGACCTGCTATGCAGAGCAGCGCTACTATTCATGCGGGTAACAGATTTGTGTGTGTGTGTGTGTGTGTGTGTGTGTGTGTGTGTGTGTGTGTGTGTGTGTGTGTGTGTGTGTGTGTGTGTGTGTGTGTGTGTGTGTGTGTGTGTGTGTGTGTGTGTGTGTGTGTGTGTGTGTGTGTGTGTGTGTGTGTGTGTGTGTGTTGCGTCCGTGCACTTTAAAGACTGTTTCCTTCGAGTCCTTATGGCATCTTATGCGGGTACAGCAATATTTTTCTTATGTATTTCGTTATGCAGATTACTGCTCTGATGCTTGTAGCGAACTGCCTAATTGCTGTATGGGTGGAAATGTCAATGTGTTGTTGCGAATGTTTACAATAAAATAATAAATTAATCAATCAATCAAACACTGATTTAACACGTACTCTTAAATTCACATCCAGTTCTGTTACGAAAAACTCCGCTGTTGCTGCCACCATCCCACCGAGACAGCATCCCTTGTCCCTTGAGATTGCATATGGGTCATAACCTGTCTCAAGCATTGTAAAGATGGCCATCATTGCAGGAAAACATTCTTTATAAGTTTGCAAATGGGTGCTATGTTATTGTCGGTAATAGTGCAACTTTTCTGTTATAGCTTTATTTCCTAACGTCTTTCGTCCCTGCCCGAGCATCGCCCTGCCTATATAGTTACTTAATGATGAAGTAGTCCGAAATGCTAGATTAAATTTAAAAGTCTGCCGAGAAAAAAAATCATTTTTACACTATACTCTACTTTCTGTGTAGGTTATTATTGCGATAGCAATTATATGGACACTTCTACCGGATTTCTGCCGTCGCCGTGAGGTCCCTTTAGATAAAATCGTCGCCGCGCGCCGTATGCCCGAGCGGAAGCGTGCGGGGACGCGCGCTATCACGGAGAGCGAACGCACTCAATCACCCACGCGCAAGCAAGGCAGCGGGAAGCCAGCGCCGGAGGGAGCGCGGGGGGGGGGGGGGGGGGGGCGCACTTCTACGCTGCCAACAACCGCGCTCGTCGCTCGTCCGCACCGTCTCTTATCTCCACACGGCTCTGACCTTTATGCGCCGTGCATTCGCCGCTCAGTTTCCGTTGAAGCGATAGACCGCACGTACCTTCGCCCGCTGCTGCGGCGTATATGTGCACTAATAGTCACAGACGTTGACACAAGCCCGTCGTCCTCAAGAAGCACAAAAGTGCCTTCACCGCTTTATGGGCCGACGAGCGATGGGGGCGGTGTTCCAGCAGCACCTGCACGGAAAGCGTCCGATTGTCCAGTTTTTTTAGTGCGTTAGCAAGTTCTTGTCTTTCTTGGGCATATCGTGGACAGTGGCACAGCAGGTGGTCAATAGTTTCGTCGGTGCCGCAGACCTCGCATGCTGCACTGTCGGTCACTCCAATTAATGTAGAGTATGCCTTTGTGAAGGCAACTCCTAACCAAAGGCGACAAAGAAGCGAAGCTTCACGTCGAGGAAGTCCGAATGGAGGTCGGAGTTGCAGTGACGGGTTTAATTGATGCAGTCGTGTTAATCGTAAGTTTGGCGAGTTCCACTCGGTCAGTGAGAGACTGCGTGCCAGGTGTCGAAGCTGCCTTGCGGCGTCTGTCCTCGAAAGTGGAATTGGAACGCGGAGCTCTTCTTGGTGCGATGTGCGAGCAGCGTTGTCTGCGGAAACATTGCCTATAGATCATGCAAACAGCCATATTATTATCCATATGCTGTGATTCGAAAGCGCTGTATTATGTCGGCAGCGGATTCTTTGTCTCGGGCCACAAGATCAATTCACGATATAAATCAATGAAGTCCATGATAGCGCCGTCATAAAAGGGATACTTAATATTTCAGTCGCTGCTGGGTCATTGCGGTACACTTGGCTGTGATCGAGTTGCCGACGCGGCCCTTTGTGGTCATAAATTGTGCAGCGCATGATCTATATTTCTTGAGCGTAGCTTCATTTCCTGTTCTTGACTTCCTTGCGCGTCCCATCCCATTATCACGAGAACATTCGCAGCTTTTTTTTTTTCGTTAGACTTCTCCCATGGGAGTTATTTGCAGCCCGTCTGTAGCACTCTACAGAGCTCTATAATTTAGTCGCTTGAGACCGGGCTGCGCTACTTTGACCAACACTTGTTCTTCCCACCTTCGGAATAGCGAAGAGTGCAAGGTGAAACACTTTTGTCGCTATGAAACTGTTGAGCGTGTACCTTCAGCGCTTGCCTGGCATCTTGGTAGCCGAACATGCAGGCGAGACCCACTTCTTACAGGCAGCGTTGTCGATAGTGGATGGCATTTAGGCTGCATAGAAATGCGGCCGCATGTTTCTCGCTGTCGCAACACGGTTATACAGGTGGCTATCGTGCCACTGCCATGACTATGCTGTACTTTGACTTCGCCTTTGGTACACCATGAAAGACACGAAGCCTCCTTGCCATTTTTCAAGCGCCGTTTATTCTCCGTCGAATGGGATACTTCTTGCGCTACCTAGCCTTATTGGTACGCGATGTCAGCAAATGTTGCCCTTTGTCATGCGGCTACGATAATGTCGCCGACGCAAAGTCCGGCACTTTGAGACTAACTTCGGTATCAAATTGAAATAGGTAAGTGTTTTCTGACCTTCGTTCTCGCTAAGTGTAATACTTTTACCAGCGAGGAGAGTATGGTAGAGTCTCTACAACTCCGAAAATATGTGTCAGTACTCATTTCATTCGTCCTTGCAACTAACTGCCCCTTCCATTGATCCGTTCATTCCATTGGTCGAGCCCGCCCTTTCATATACAGGGTGCTTCAGCGAACAGTTTCTAACATTTTTAAAAGGTTGCTTGTGGCAGATAGCACAATTCTAGTTCATGAGCTGGTCTAATCGAAGAGGGGGACATTATTTGCACGAAAAATTGAAATGCATAATCACCTAATTAACAAAAATTCACTAATTAAGTTCTTAAGTAATTACCTTATGGCCCATATTGCAATTCACAAATTCTAGCCCTGGAGTTCGCAAGGCATCTCACTCCTTCCGCCTTCTTCTTTTTAATTGTCATTCCGCTCTTATTCCACCGTGGTACGAGGCGTCGAACTCCGCCTTTGTTAGTCGCTTTTCTTCGATTTATCGCGCGTGTTGACAGAAGAGCAACGACACTGCGCGTGCCCGCGAGCTGTGTGCGCCACGCGACGCGCGGCCGTCACTGCGCTGGCCGTTTCGCGTCGCATTGTTCGCGGTTAGCCGCTATCACAAAGCACACGAGCGAACATAAATGGCGAACACGACGGGCGCGAAAAAGAATCGAGCCGCGGGCGTGTGTGTGTGCGTGCGCCCATTGTGGTGCGGGGAGCGCGGCGCGGCTCAAGCTATACGAGACAAAAGGCGCTCCCTGATGCGGGAGAGACCAACGGCAGACAAATGTAAGTACGAGCGCCAAGCGCCGGCGCTTAGAACTTCTCCTGCGCGTTGAGCGAACGATTTCCCCTTGTCTGGCTATTGTTATTTATTAGTATTATTTTTTTTTTTGTTAAGTCATTTCCGCAATCGTGTGTAGTCCCCTTTCGCATCGCTACTGTGAACTGAGGCAGCCCTGGCAGTATATAGCACTTTTGCTGTTTTCTCGAAGCCCTCTTCAATTATTATTTTTTTTTGCTTCAGATCTACCTGAACCTGAGATCGTAATGCTTCAAGCACACTGTAATCGAAGTGAGTTCACCGAGGCATTGGAACTTTATTCGCGAGCGTTTTTTTTTTTTTTTTGGGCACTAAGCCCTTCGCTCTGTATACTGAGTAGTGCTCGTAGGATAAATATAAAAAATAAAGCTAATTGGTGGCGACATGGTACAGAATGTAGCGGCAGTCGTTTTATTATTATTATTATTATTATTATTATTATTATTATTATTATTATTATTATTATTATTATTATTATTATTATTATTATTATTATTATTATTATTATTATTATTGGTGTAAAGTTCGTCTTGTTTCTTCGTGATAGCGCTACGAATAAAGAACGTGCGTTGTACGCTCTCGAGAGAAATGATGCGCCACTTCTCCATACCCAAGCGCGTTCCCACTGCTATTTTTTTTTTCATTCAGCAATAGTACATATTTAAATAGAATAGTCGTATCGGTGACAGACGTTTACTGTTTCCAACCTTTTGTACTTGATCCAAATGAATAAATCATTCGATCGACCTTTCTTGCGATGTCTGTATGACATGACATGACTAGTATAGCACAAAGACAAAGGTATTGATAGACGGCGAGGGAGGGGAGGGGGGGGGGGAGGAGGGAGTGTCACTGGATGTCGTAAAAATCGTCCCATTGTGATTTACAACAGGATGGAGTGTTGAGAAATAGAGGTACGCCTTTGTCTTGCATGCTCCATCGTCTATGTACTCGTTTATCTTGCAAGCTCATGGAGCGACAAAGCTCTACTTGACTGCGTTGGATAAGTAAACCTCACTTGCTAAACTGAAGTATGCAGTATACGTGCCAAAGCACACAATAATAATAATAATTCATCATCAGCCTATATTCATGTCCACCGCAGGACGAAGGCCTCTCCCTGCGATCTCCAATTTGTTGCGCTGTCTTGCGCTAGCTGATTCCAACTTGCGCCTGCAATAATCATGGTCGCTTAAACATCCATGTTGAAGTAGTTTCTCGATGTTCAAACCTTAAGTGCGAGATAACAACGCACACGCACACAAAGAAGAAAGAGGTAACGCAATAAGGAGAAGAGTGCGTGCGCACCAATTTTCTGTCATCAAAGAAAGTAAGGAGCATATATATGAAAAGCAGCATTAAAGAAAGATTAAGAGGAGGAGAGCCTTCCAAACAAGCACGCAGGTCCGTACCTTTCTTGGAAAGGGCCTTGATATTAATCGCAGCCTCACGTGAAGCTTCCTCCGCGCACTGCAAACATCCCAACAAGAACCGGAAGGCGGGGGCGGAAGAACAGAGAGGAACCGAGCGGAACACAGGCACGGAAGAAGCTGCGCGAGCGAAGTCGGGGCTTGCAAGCGGCTGTGGGGGGTTGTATGAAGAAGCTTTATTGCGGGGACCTGCACGCGCAATAATACTGCGCTTCTTCTCACGGGCATCTGTCGTGTTTGCGCGCAGTTGAGCTGCGCGTGCCGTCTCATCGGAAAGCAGCTGCACTCGAGCAAAGGAAGGCGAAAGACAAGAACAACCGGGCAGAAATGAACAGCAGCGAACGAAGAGCTTTTTTTTTATTTTATTTTTATTTTGTATCGTTGCGCGCGCTCCCCTGCGCCGTTCGTGCGAGTCGCGCTCTTTCCTTCCTTTTCGGCGGCTTCTCTGCGCGCCAGCGCATAAGACGCGCGCGTGAGCGCGTACGCACGCTTTTGCCGCGTCCGCCGGTGCATGATGCCGGAGGAGGTGACGCAGCGGCGAGAAGACAACAGGAGACAAGAAAAAGACCAGCGGCGGCGGCCAGGACTAAAGGGCGCCAGGATATACACTGCTGCATGCCGCTGCTGCTGTTGCCCCGC
The DNA here is from genome assembly GCF_013339745.2 of Dermacentor silvarum. Lineage (NCBI taxonomy): Eukaryota > Metazoa > Arthropoda > Arachnida > Ixodida > Ixodidae > Dermacentor > Dermacentor silvarum. The sequence continues at coordinate 235,549,757 of NC_051154.1, read as the reverse complement.
GGGAGTGACGAGTTCGCTGGCGGTGCCGCACAGGAGGGCTTCTTGTGCGGTACACGACACGGGCATTCATTAGGCGCCGCCGACTCTGCCACGGTCAGATGCAGGCGCGTGACAAACGAACGGGACAAATGAAACAAAAGTGAAGTATATATATATACGTTTCGGTCCCGACACCAGCGGTAGGTTCGGGAGTTGGCCCCTGCTGCCAGATTGCTAGAACAGCGCGTAGCCGTGTGGGCGCCCGCACACGTTCTGCTGCTAGCGGGGGCCTCGGGCGGTCCCATCCGGGTGCTGACGCTGTGCAGACACTTCGTCCTGCGGAGCTGAAGTTGCGCGTGTGAGAAGCCGTGGCATAAGAGTCATTGGTTCCCTCTTAGGAATGGTCTTCTTTTTTTTTCCCCTTCCTATTCCTATTTCTTCCCCCTTCCCCTTCCTATTTCTGATGCTACTGACTGAGATGAATGCGAAATGGGTGCTGGTCAGAGGCACTGTCCCTTCACCTTGTGGGTGACGTATCATGACTGGATGTGGGCATAATGGGAAAGCTATAAAGTTGGCAGCACCTGCTAAGTTGCTCCTTCCGCTTGCACGTATATTGCGTACATAGACGTCCTATAAAGCTTACGCCTATATGTGTGCTAGGCGCTCTGAGACATCCAAAGTCAATAGAAGGCATCTTGGGGGGCAAATCATAGCGCACGTTGTCCTCTATATATTCTGCACGCCGTCCACCATGCGTGCCTAACTGGCTATTGATTAGTCTATATATTGATGATGATGATGATGAAATAAACTTCATTCATAAAAAGAAATAGATATTGATGAAACGATTGCACTTCGTCATTAGTAAACGTAAGGAAACTCAGTTTTAACTTGTGTAACTGTTTGTGCGTGCGCGTGTGTGTGTGTCAGTGTGTGTGAGATAGAACAAGAGAAAGATCGTTTTTTTTTTTCGTTTTTTTGCGTTCGAAATTCTCTTAGATATTGTGTTTGAAGTTGCTGTCGATTAAACTACAATATTACCTACATACGTGTTAATGCTTTCCGAGTGAAAGCGCAGGTGGCCGTATAGTTAAATAGAACAAAAACTGCAGGGGTGCGTGTTCCCTCCATATAGGCAACTCGTTGCCTGCATAATGTATCACCGCAGCGGTGGAGCGGCTGTGGCAATTGACGTGCTGAGCGCGAGCACGCCTCTTCAATAGAAATATATGCCCTAAACGCAGTGATTAGGTCATTAGTGATTTCAGGGTAATTAGGCCAACTGTCTTCATGATTTGTCCTGCATTTTACGTCCATCTTCTCATATAACCTCGCCTAGAAGACACCATCCCCTCACCTATCACGAGCGGTGTTTTTAATTATCATGCAGCCAAGGCTAAAGAGAAAGAGCACCCTGTATAATTACGCGCTATTTGCCGACGGACGGAATCGGGAATATCGAAGATTTGTAACGGGCACCATGTGAAACCACGTTGAAGAGATAGTTATACCGCCTGTTCCGCTGTAGATGTGAAATATCACCTGATTAAATTATGGCACGAATAAACATGTAGCGCCGAATTAACAAAGCGTTTTCTTGGTAAGAACTGTTTATCATTGCCCGATTGCCTACGCTAATATGTTCGTTGTCGTGATCGCCCGGTGCCTGTTCATACGAATCGTTTTATCCTACAAACTGCCTCGTGAAAACGGCCGAGCATTCGCGTCTTACTTGAGCGCTCTCTTCGAGCCTGGAAATACATTCTTTCAGCCAAAGGAACAGCTTCTATCGTCCTGTCAAGGTCTTCGAACAATGTCGTTCGTTCTGAAGGACTTGCAACGGAAATGCGCTGGACAGAGAGTGCGTTAAAGGAAACGTCGCTGTTGAGCCGCCTGCATAAAGGTAAATATTAAAGGAAGAACCGATAGTGTTGGAGGAACCGATCTTCTTTCTATATTATTTGCCTCAAACCATGCACTCGATCGTGTCTTGCTAACCTGTGAGTAATATAACGGTGCCGCTCTCTAAAAAAAAAATTACTCTGGGGTTTTACGTGCCAAAACCACGTTATGATTATGAGGCACGCCGTAATCGGAGACTGCGGATTAATTTCGACCAGCTGGCCTTCTTTAAGGTGCACCCAATACACGGCACACGGGCGTTATTGCATTTTGCCTTCATCGAAATGCGGCCGCCGCGGCTGGGATTTGAACACGCGCCCTCGCACTCAGCGGCGCAACGCCATAGCCGCTACTCCACCGCGACGGGTCGGTTCCGATCGTCGAATTCCATTGGAAAGTTGTTGAAACAAGGGCCGTTTCCTCACATTTCTGTCACCGTATAAGCCTGAAGCGTAGAGTTCCTTCCGGCTTCTCACGTTAGCCTTAACTCCCCAGCATATCTTCAGGCCTTCGTGGATTAACAATTGTTAATCCGCCAGAAGTATTCTCGGGAGTGTGCACAACAGTAGACGATGCGCGGTATGCCCAAGAATGGGCTTCCCGCGCACACTTTCTTAGGATGAAGTGCACACACAATTTATGTTTGGGGGGAAAAAATAAAAACAGCGCTGGGTAGCAAGGACACAAGGAAGAACACGACACTTTTTTTTTTTTTCCAGAACATGAATTCCCACGAACTCGCCCAAGTTTCTCTTCTAGTACTGCCCACACAAGATTTTCAAGTCGCTAGTGTTGGTCAACTTAACGATACGTAAGGCACTGAATGATTGATTAAAAATTTGCGTTCTATAGTCTGCTGCCCGAGAACGTGCGTTTATACAAACGATACCTTGCTGTGGTCTTAACAAAGGCTCAGTATTGCGTGCAAATCGTCTAATATGTACAGTCCAGAACAATCGAGAGCTCTAGCCATGGCGTATTACAGTGCGGCAAAGCACTGTGGAAGAGTATAGGGTAAACATTTGCGGCTGGCAAAACACAGAAGTGTGAGCTATTCGGCAAGACACCTATCAGCAGCACCCAGCCAGCAGTCACGGTCAGGAAAGTCGGGAAGGGGTTTAGAAAGAAAGCTTCGCTTTAAAACTAAATTACGTGCCCGATGGTGGGATCGGACCTCAGTCCCCCAAGCACAGCAGCCCTATGCTATAACCATTGGGCCACAATTGAACGTACGCTTAAATCGTGCCATTGCCAACTATAGCTCTACGAGATGATCGACCGCGTGCGTCACATTGCGAAGCACGGCTGCGCGAGGTCGCGTCTCTCGTATATTCAACAGCGGGCCAAACACCACTTTACGCACTCACTCTTCCGGGCTGGCGAAACGCTCCGCGTGCCACCGATGTTTACCGCGGCCTGAGAGGTGTTCGATACTCGAGTAGGCGGCTTTTTTAGTGCGAAAGCGTTAGGGCCCCGTGTCGCAGAAAATCCGGCGTCGGCAAACGGCGTGCGATGCGGGTGGCGGAGAAAATCATCCCCAACCCCGACTGCGCAGGCCCTCCACGTGGTGCAAGGTTTTGGTGAACACAAATTGAATTTCTCACAGGGAAATCCGTCAGGAAAATGGTAAAGTACGACTTTACCATTCGGCGTCGGATTGTAATTTGAATGTACGAGAAAACCTCATTCTGCTACGAGGAAACTCGAACACAAACTCCTTTTCCAGCATTTCTACCAGACCTACAGCCGCGCGTTCCGATGCGAACGGGTCCCCATAACGCTATCGCGTTCTACTCTTGAAGGCGAAGCTTAAGCGTCCTCCATTTTTGTTTTTTCCGCGTTCTAACGTAGCAATACTTTACTTCCGCAGTCCCAGCCACCGGTGTCGACAGAAACGGCTTTCGGCGAGCCAGCCTAAAGACGGGCAGACGATAACAGCAGCCGGCGAGGGAAACAACATTTTCTCTCCCATTCGGCGACACGCGTACGCGCTGCCGTCTGGGATCACCGTGACCCCTCGTGCGTTTAACGCAGTCCGCACGCACATACGTACACATCGACGGTCGAAGACGGAGCACTGAGGGAGGGCATGCGGGGGAGAACGTGTGCTCACGTGGAGTCACGTGGGCGGGGGGGCTGTGCCGGCGCAAGGTGCTGTCGGCAGCTCCCCCCCCCCCCCCCCCCCTGATTTGACGGGGCAGCGCATTCATTAGGCGGCTATTAATTAGCGGCGTTTCCTTCCACGTGGCCGGCGTCTGAGCTTTCACCGGAGGCGGCCCGGGGACATGCTGTCGCGCAATATGGCCAGGCTGGCGTTTGGCCGCGCTTGGCTGCGGTGATGGGCGAAAGGGTGCGGAGGCAGCACTGGGAGCGAGCGCAATTATACGCCCCGAGCAGCTGCGCGCGCTGGGGCTGCCGGTCCCGAGGCTTCGACTATGGCGAGCGTCGCACGACGATCGCGAGTATGATGCAGGAAAAGGCGCCTTCGCCGGAACCCATCGCGCTCGAGTCGGCATCGCTCGGTTACTGCATCGCCGAGTGGGGAATTCACGTTTGCTCTTACGTCCATGCGCGTAATCGAAAGGAAAGTGTCAGCATCGCGTTAACATTGTTTTGCAATGACGATGTAGCAGGTATTCAGGAGCAAAGGGAAACGGGGAGGGTGGCTGATATGGGCCGGCATCGTGGCCGCGAAAAAAGTTTGCCACCGCATCACGCTATAAAATGAAGGGATGCGCTGTTTACAAGTATCGTCTCATGCGAAGTCTTGCTTTGATAAAGCAGTTTTGCTCATCGACCCGTCGAGGTGGCTCAGTGGCTACGGCGTTGTGTTGCTGAGCACGGCCGTCGCGAGTTCAATTCTGATGGGCTGGCGTGGAATGCGAAAACGCTCGTGTACGATGCTTTGGGCGCGCGTCTAAGAAATTCAGGTGGTCAAAATTTATCCAGAACTCTCCAATACGGCGTTCCTCATAATGTATTCTGCAGTGTCGGGACGTTAAATCACCTACGTTGGTTCAATTTCGATGTTGCTCATCCTCAGAATCACAATAAATTTTAGAAAGTTTCTTTAACAGCTTAGAATGAACGAGTTCGTCAACTGATTTTTTCATCATCATCATTATCATCAGCCTATTCATGTTCACTGCAGGACGAAGGCCTCTCCCTGTGATCTCCACTTACCCCTGTCTTGCGCTAGCTGATTCCAACTTGCGCCTGCAAATTTCCTAACTTCATCATCCCATCATCCCATCGTCCTCGACTGCACTTCCCTTCTCTTGGTATCCATTCTGTAACCCTAATGGTCCACCGGTTATCCATCCTACGAATTACATGTCCTGCCCAGCTCCATTTCTTCCGCTTAATGTCAACTAGAATATCGGCTATCCCCGTTTGTTCTCTGATCCACACCGCTCTCTTCCTGTCTCTTAACGTTAGTCCTAAGATTTTTCGTTCCATCACTCTTTGTGCGGTCCTTAACTTGTTCTCGAGCTTCTTTGTTAACCTCGAAGTTTCTGCCCCAAATGTTAGCACCGGTAGAATGCAATGATTGTATACTTTTCTTTTCAACGACAGTGGTAAGCTCCCAGTCAGAATTTGACAATGCCTGCCGTATGCACTCCAACCCAATTTTATTCTTCTGTGAATTTCTTTCTCGTGATCAGGGTCCCCTGTGAGTAATTGACCTAGATAAACGTACTCCTTTACAGACTCTAGAGGCTGACTGACGATCCTGAATTCTTCTTCCCTTGCCAGGCTATTGACCATTATCTTTGTCTTCTGCATATTCATCTTCAACCCAATTCTTACACTTTTTCGATTAAGGTCCTCAATCGTTTGCTGTAATTCGTCTCCATTGTTGATGAATAGGGCAATGTCATCTACAAACCGAAGGTTGCTGAGATATTCGCCGTTGATCCTCACTCCTAAGCCTTCCCAGTCTAAGAGCTTGAAGACTTCTTCTAAGCATGCAGTGAATAACATTCGAGAGATTGTGTCTCCCTGCTTGACCCCTTTCTTGATAGGTAATTTTCTACTTTTCTTGTGGAGAACCAAGGTAGCTGTGCGATCCTTGCAGATGTTTGCTAAGATATTCACATATGCCTCCTGCACTCCTTGATTACACAGCACTCCTTGATTACACAATGCCTCTATGACTGCTGGTATCTCTACTGAATCAAATGCTTTTTCATAATCTATGAAAGCCATATAGAGAAGTTGATTGTACTCCGCAGATTTCTCGATTGCTTGATTGATGACATGGATATGATCCATCGTAGAATACCCCTTCCTGAAACCAGCCTGTTCTCTTGGTTGGCTGAAGTCAAGTGTTGCCCTGATTCTATTGGAAATTATCTTGGTGAATATTTTATACAATACTGAAAGCAAGCTAATGGGTCTATAACTCTTCAATTCTTTAACATCTCCCTTCTTATGGATTAGTATAATGTTGGCGTTCTTCCAGCTCTCTGGTACTCTGAAGTTGTGAGGCATTGCGTATAAAGGGCCGCAAGCTTTTCGAGCATGATGTCTCCTCCATCTTTGATTAAATGTACCGTTATTCCATCTTCTCCAGCAGCTTTTCCCCTGGTCATGTCTTTCAAGGCCCTTCTAACTTCATCGCTAGTTATAGAAGGGGCCTCTGTATCCGGTTCATCACTATTTCGAATGAAAGTAGGTTGGCGTTTTGGGAACTATACAGGTTAGTATAGAATTCTTCCGCTTCTTTTACTATGTCATCGAAATTGCTGATGATATTACCATGCTTATCTTTCAGTGCATACATCTTGCCTTGTCCTATTCCAAGCTTTCTTCTTACTGATTTAATGCTGCGTCCATATTTTACGGCTTCCTCAATCTTTTCCACGTTATAATTTCGAATACCCCTTACTCTCTTCTTGTTGAACAGTTTTGACAGTTCAGCGAATTCTATCTGATCTCTTGAGGTGGACATTTTCATGTTTTGTCGTTCCTTTATTAGGTCCTTTGTTTCTTGGGAGAGCTTACCTACTGGTTGCCTTGGTGCCTTACCTCCCACTTCAATTGCTGCTTCTGAGATCAACCTAGTTACGGTTTCATTCATTACCTTTATGTTGTCTTTATCTTCCTTTTCTAAAGCTGCATATTTGTTTGCGAGCACCAGCCTGAATTGGTCTGCTTTTATCCTTACTGCCTCTAAGTTGGCCTGTTTCCTCTTGACCAATTTCACTCTTTCTCTCTTCAAATTGAGAGAAATTCTAGACCTCACTAACCTATGGTCACTGCACTTTACCTTACCTAACACTTCTACATCCTGCACTATGCTTGGATCGGCAGAGAGTATGAAATCTATTTCATTCCTTGTTTCTCCATTAGGGCTTTTCTAGGTCCACTTCCTGTTGCTGCGCTTCCCGAAGAAGGTATTCATTATTCGGAGCCTATTCCTTTCCGCGAATTCTACTAACATCTCTCCTCTTGCATTCCTAGAATCGATGCCGTAGTTGCCAATTGCTTGCTCACCAACCTGCTTTTTCCCCACTTTTGCATTGAAGTCGCCCATGATTACAGTGTACTGAGTTTACACCTTTCTCATTGCTAATTCAACATCTTCATAAAACTGTTCTATTTCTTCATCATCGTGACTAGAGGTTGGGGCGTAGGCTTGTACTACCTTCATTTTGTACCTCCTATTCAGCTTTATTACGACGACTGCTACCCTCTCATTAATGCTGTAGAATTCATCAATGTTGCCCGCTATGTTGTTATGGACTAGAAATCCTACCCCGGATTCTCTCTTATCTGGAAGACCTCTGTAGCAGAGGACGTGGCCGTTAGTCAGCACTGTGTAAGCTTCACCAGTTCTTCTAACCTCACTAAGGCCAATAATATCCCAGGCAATGCCTGATAATTCTTCAAATAGTCCTGCTAAGCTAGCCTCACTCGAGAGGGTGCGCGCGTTGAACGTTGCCAGGTTCAGTTTCCATTGGCGGCCTGTCCGGACCCAGAGATTCTTAGCACCCTCTGCCGCGTAGCAGGTCTGACCGCCGCCTTGGTCAGGTGCTCCGCAGCCACTGGGGACTGAGGGCCATGGGTTAATTGTCGGAGTCATGAGGGAGGTAGTGGCCGAATACTGCACCAGGGCGGCCAATTCCTGTTCTGGTGAGGGAGTGACTTTGATGAAGCTTAGTGGGCCTTCCTAGTTTTTTGCACCTGAACTAGTATAGCCCCACTAGCTTTCGGCAATATTTTTTTCTTGCCGGTGTCAGGCACCATTCCATGCCTGAAAATGTAGTAGACTGGAGTAGGATTCGAACTTACGACCTTCAGATTTGAAGCCGGGTATTCTACCTCTGCTCATAATTGCACCTCTAATTCATAATTGAAGAGCGCTATCGCAAACAAGCACCGCGCACATTTTTTTTTTCTTGAACGTGGAATGTTTTCGGTGTGCTTTCAACGGGGCTTTATTCGTTACGAAGTGCAGAATTACGATCGCGCATGCATGCTCCATCTTCCTCACTTGACGTTGAATGAGCGTGCATGTGGCCTACCCGTGTGGATCATCGAACTTGGTCGCGTCGAGCATCGCGCGCGTCATGCGAACATTGCATATAGATGGGGTTCCGGCCAGCGGCAAGTTGCCTTTTCTTACGCTTTCATTTCCTTTTGTTGCGACAGTTGTTGCGACTTGTTGTTATAGGTCACTTAAGGCACCCCGCCGTCGTGCTGTCCCGGTATCGACGGAGCATGCGCAGCTCGCGTGTGGAACGTTAGATGGTCTCCAGAGGCGCGAGGCGATGTGCAATATGCGCAACGTCACGCTCCACGCAATCGGCTTGGCAGCGGAGCCAAGGCTTCGTTCTGGCTTCCGCTGATGGACGTTGTGCGCGTGCTCAGCGTTTCTGTGAGCAGCTGTGTACACGTATGTATACACCGGCCTGAGTGGAAAAGATAGTAAGGCTTGATTCACGCAGCTGTCATCCGCCCCGTCCCCAACATATATAGTTGGCTTACGTCGCCGGCGGCCCCTTTTTTTGGGGGAGCAACCGGCGAGGAAACGCTCTCTCCTGAGTAGCGCCGGTGCCGAGACAGGGCGGGTGAGAAGGCATGTGCGAATCAGGATAAACGTCAAGCTAAATCTACCTAATCCTTTCATTGGGCGCTGGCAAATGTCGACGGTTTTCCGTCGGTCTCATCTCCAGCACCGTCGAGGTGCCTGTAACGCCGCTGGCTGCGCTGCTCATCACGCTATAGCGTTGCGAGATGCCCGGTAGCTGCCAGCGTGCTGCTCTGATGCGCAGTAGCGGATGCCTCGCATGCTGCGTCGCACTTATATACATGGCGGCTCCGCGTATTAACGCGATAGCGTTAAAGGACCCATGTCGCAGAAAATCCGGCGTGGCGTTGGTCTCGGCGTCCCGGCGTGCACGGTCAAGAAAATCATCCAGAACCACGCCGGCCACGCAGGCGCTCCGCGTGGCGCAGAGGTGCCACGCGCCTCTGCGCCACGCGGAGCGCCTGCGTCACCACCACAGCCTACAGAGCGCCACCACAACCTACAGAGGTGATAGCGTCGGATTGTAATTTTCAATATACGAGAAAGAACAATTCTCTACCGCGAAACTTAAACACAAGCCCCTTTTCCAGCATTTCTACCACTCGTGCAGTGCATGGCGCGCCGCGGTTTGCTCCTTGCAAAAATAACATCCAGATGGCGCTCGCCTCCTCAGCAGCCTAAAGTCCCTATATAGTAAAAGTACCGCCATCTACTCTCTCCTCAGAAGTCTCCTCTCCTAAAACGCTTGTTTTTATTGCGATAGCAATTGTATGGACACTTCCAGCGGATTTCTGCCGTCGTCATCGCCGTGAGGTTCCGCATAAAGTCTAAGGGCGATAAAATCGTCGCCGCGCGCCGTATGTGCGAGTGAAAGCGCGCGTGGACTTTATACAGAAACTCACGGCGACGACGACGGCAGAAATCCGCTGGAAGTGTCCATATAATTGCTATCGCAATAAAATTCAGAGCCCTTCTACTACTGTGAAGACGGACGCCAGCGAAGCTGTGACCATGGTGGGTCTACTATAGTGAATATTGCTATAGTGAAGTTATATATTATCTTATTGACTGTATTAAGCGTCTTCGGCATGTTCGTCGAAGAGCAAGGACACCGGCGTCTTGTTTTCGCCCGGCGTGATGACCAAGTAGTGCGTTTGCTGCGCCAAGTCCGCCCCATCGTCATAGACTAGCGAATGAGCCACAGCGTTCATAGCCGCGACACGCTGCACGGTATGGATCCTGACGTCAGGATCCTGGCAGATGTGGTTAAACGAGCGTCCGGCGCATAGCGATTTTAAAGGGCAACTGCTGATAACAGCGCTAGCGCGATCTTTACGTCACGAGACAAAGGGGCACAACGATTGGTAGGTCGTGCACGCCACCGCCGAGTATCGTGTCACTTGTGAAAGAGGAATCGTTGGTAGCGAGGTGTATACCAATGGGCCAATCATCATCCGTTTTGACACCTGTGCAAAGGCACAGCTGGCGGGAAACCGCCACGCACATGGAGCCGAAAATTGTTAATCTACTTCCGGTCTATCTATGAACTTCCGTTGCCGGACGCGATCTCCTGGAACCCAGCCTATAACAGCTTCGCTGTAAAAAATAAAACTGCAGTTGCCGGGAAGCCTGATAAGCTGCCAGGGATCTTTGAATGCCATCGCGTTCCACTCTTAAAGGCGAAGCTTATTAAGCGTCCTCCATTTTTTTTTTTTTTTTTTTTTTTTTTAGATCCGTGTCCGTAAGAGGAGTTCAAGCGCAACGACGGAACCTTGCTGTCGGTGTTAATGCTTCACCCTTGGGGCGAAACTGACTTTCTAATAATTTATTACTCGATAATCTCCCAGGTTATCGAAAATTTAATACACATTTTAAATGTTTTCTATGTTTCAATTAAAAAAAACAGTTAACTTCCCTTGTGCTTTCGTTGGCTTTATTGTATGCTGGACTGACATGGTTGGCCTTTGTCTATCTCACCCTTATAACCTGCATGCTATGTTCCAAGCGGTGACGAGTCTTCTATACTGGCCCCGGAGACAAACCGGGAAATCGCCACTCGGAAGCGTATGCGTGTAGCGTATAGGACACCGGGGCATATATCCCAGTAGACACAATGACATTACATACTGTTCGCGCCGCTGGCACTGGATTAGCTCCACGCGTATTCTGAGTTTGAGGCTCTTCTCAATTTGTCGCGCAAATTTAGGTGGCTCACCGCGCAATAAGCTGATGTGCGCCGTGTAAAAACTCTGTGCGCATTACAGGCCCTGTATGCTCGTGAACTAAAGCATCTGTAAGCGTTGCCGTCGTGTGAAGTGATATACTGTATACGGGTCCGCACTCCAGTCTCGTTCTTCGTAATGTGTGCCACTGCGCACACCCGGTCAGGGAGGTTTGTAGAGATCACGTGACCGCTCCCCTGCCCAATCTCCCTCGTCAGCTGCAGCGCACATTCTTTTATGACTGCCTTGTAGTAGCTACTGGCGAACCTGCTGTAAGGATTCTTCACAACGCGACTCCATTCAATCGAGAGATTCAAACGTTAGCGACCGCCAACCGAAAGAAAGCGAAAAGAACAAAATTTAAAAAAATGGCGTCTGCTTAAGGACACCAAAACGTATTCAAAGAATAGGAAGGAATTTTGGGAGGCAGCAGTGTTGTGTAGGTTATAGCGCTGAGTAATGGAAGGCTGTGATAGATATTCCAAAGCAGGACAAAGAAGGCGGTCGATCGAATAAGGCGAGAGGGCAACGGATGTACCACCCAGTCGCACGTGATTGATCGAGAAGTTTTGATCCCCCCAAAGCTAACAAGGCTGGTAGCTTGAGCCAGTTTGTAATTCATGGCATAAAATGAGACAGAAAGAACTGTTTTCCTTGCCTTTCGCGTTGTGTTCATTTTGTGACACCCCAAAGGATTTGGCGTTCACTGGCTCAAGAACAGGCCAAAGCATCCTGCTGTACACCTGTAAGACAAAAGCAGGGGCGAACACCGCCTCCTGCCATGCGCCGCGCGGAAGGACACTTCTCTGAGATCTGGTTTATTCATCGTGGTATATTAATTACTATCGAATTATCATCGCACAGAAAGGAGACTTAAGTGTTCTGTGCCATATCGATGGTACACCTCCGGGAAGATCCTATTGATAGACTTCGCGTAGTATAATGATGTCGAAGCAGGAGGAACGCACGCGCAGAGTGCTTCGTGTCGGTGCGGTCCAGTGTGCTATACGCAAGGTGGCTTAGTAATGTCACACCAGCAATCTGATCCAACTCCCTCGTGAACGTGCACTGTAAATGTCGAATGCGCGAAGCCAGAGGAGAAAATTTGTCCAACTCCTTTCCTTTCAGAGATAAACGGCGATGTTCTGCGGCTTGGGACCTCTATTTCACCCGGACGCTGTTTGGTTCCGCACAAAAGGCACGGGTGCACTTTTTAACGTGCCGCGTTACCAGCGAACTTGTTCCCGCCACCGCGCATGTCCAGCCGCTTGCCTGCGACAGAATGTGCGGCTACGGCGTCACCCGACACGTTTGTCGCCGGTGTATCCGGCTTGTATGAGTGCGCAGAGCCTATGTAAACAACGGCCGTAGCGCTCCCGGAACCGCAAGTGAGTGTCCCCGAGTCAATCAGCGCCGGCAAACACGGGCCCGCGCGTATTTTGCCCGGCACAACCGAATAATACGCGCGAGTTGAATGCACCGGCGTTTTGGCGTACGTATACCGAGTCAACAAAATCAGCACCGACGCGGTTCTCCCCGTCCCTATGCCTCATTCAGGCAGGCAGCCCCGGGCTACAGCGCCGATGACAGCCACGCAGACAAACGAATCGAGGTGCATGCGCTTGCTACGTGCCGTATGCGCGCGCTCTCTTTGGAGATATCGTTCGTCAGCGCGGTTCGATGGCAGAAGGCAAACAACGCCATGCCGGGGCGCACAAGGAGCGCACGAGCGGAGCCTCTCGTACCAAGTACGTACTTCCCGGGCAAACCAAACCGTGCGGCTACAAACACAACGCGGACGCGCTGTGTATCTATATGCGCGACGTGCGCGCTCTGTCAGCTGAAAAATGCGGCCCGCGCGGACCGTTGCTCCGTGCTCACGGCGCACCGATCGTTACCGCGGGAAGTTTTGTTTGCGCGTAACGCGCGGTTGCTGCGGTATACAGTATACGCGCGCCCGCTTTGACCCCTTTGCACGAGCCGCCCTTTGCACGAGCCGCCCTCGGTCGACCTCTTTCAGCGCGCTCTCCCTCGTGGTCGACGGCACGCGCGCTCGCCGCGCGCATCCTTAATTTGCCGGGTCCGACTCTCTGGTCTCGAGCAAAAGAACTCGTTGTGAGCGACCATGCGCTTTGACAATTCGCATTAGCTTACGGCGTTTGCTTATTGGCGGGAAGTGATGCCCGAGGGATGCGACTAGCTGTCCGGATCCGGCTATCATGTACAAGGTGACCGGACATCGTGCAAAGCAATCAATGCAGAGAAACATGTGCGTGATACATGCCAAGAAAATAATGGACAGAGAGAGACCAAGAAAAGAAAGTGTACTTTTTTTTTTCCAGGAAAAGAAAACATACGCAAGAGTTAAGATGAAGACACACGGGGGTTCTATATATTATAGAGCCTGCTACATGCGTTTCCGAAAAAAAAAAAAACAGACAACTTTTCTAACCTACTTTGGTTCAGAAACCAAATAGTCGTAAAAATGTTTTTTTTTTTTTTTTTTTTTTTTTTTCTGTGGGAGAGGCTCCAGGTGAGGCCGGACAGACCACAGGCGCAACACGGCTGGAAGCGGCAAATAATGCGTTGTACTAATATATATATATATATATATATATATATATATATATATATATATATATATATATATAATGTTGATCCAATGCACATGTTTTAAACTATGAAGTGAAGCTTTCGTGAAGCGAAGCTCAAATGCTATAAAACTAAATGCGATGTGTACGATTGTCTTATGTCCTGGTTTCTCGTTACGTGTAACCTCATGCAATGTTTATGTCTTTGCACCGCATGCCAGTCAGAACATTAATGCGATGCAGTCTTTATGTTTATGCGCCACACCGTTCACAATGTCAGCTGAAATGCAAACCGCAGTTAATGCGAATTTGTAGACGGTGAGACCTCGGTGCAGGGACGTCACCAGGACGATCGAAGGTGATGTTTGTCGAGAGAGGAAATATGTTTGTCGAGGGAGGGCAGATTCACACCGAGATAAGTACGACGCTTTTCATTGAAAAGTGTACAATCATTGCATTCTACCGGTGCTAACATATGTGGCAGATACTTGGAGGTTAACAAAGAAGCTCGAGAACAAGTTAAAGACCACGCAAATTGCGATGGAACGAAAAATGTTGGGCCTAACGTTAAGAAACAGGGAGAGAGCGGTGTGGATCAGATAGCAAACGGGGATAGCCGATATTCTAACCGACATTAAGAGAAAGATATGGAGCTGGGCAGGCCATGTAATGTGTAGGATGGATAACCGGTGGACCATTAGAGTTACAGAATGGATAACAAGAGAAGGGAAACGCAGTCGAGAACGGCAGAAAACTAGGTGGGGTTATGAAGTTAGGAAATTTGCAGGCGCAAGTCAGAATCGGTTAGCGCAAGACAAGGGTAATTGGAGATCGCAGGGAGATGCCTTCGGTCCTGCAGTGGACATAAATATAGGCTGATGATGATGATGATGAAGTACGAGGCGAAATACAGGGGTAATGTTAACTATAATTTTCCCCGTTTTATTCCTGCGGAAACTGGCGCGCGCGCGCATGCTCTCGCGCGAACATGCTACGCGACGTGAGACGCACGCCTATTCCGCGAGACAGCAGCAGCAGCAGCAGCAGCAGCAGCCATGGTCCGGAAAGTCTGGGAGGCTTCGCTAAGAAAGCCCCCTTTAAAAACGCTTGTTAGAGGCTCGCTGTGAAGCTCTTTTTTTCCTCGTTGCAAAAGTGCCACGTGTGAGGCCAGTGCTACGCAAGCACACAGCGCAGAAACATCGCGTGCCGACCACAGTGCCGTATCACTCACAGATTAGCGAGCTCAGAAAAGGTTTCAGAACAGCATGCTGCGACGTCGCGCGTTAGCAAACTTGTCTCTCGTCTTGAGGCACGTGTGTCCAGTCCCTGAGCTGTGTAAGGTATAGAGCAAACCGGACGTTCGCCAGGTTGACCTCCCCGATTTCTTCTCCATGCTTCCTCTCTTATTCTCGGCAATACCGTGCTAGAATGTAGGAGCGCATGGTCATAGACAGATCTTGAGCTGGAAGCATCGGGCTAAAGCAAACATTGATACAAGCGAGCGTCTGTTATCGTTCAAAATGTCGTGCCATCTTCGTGGCCCCCCTCTACCGGACGGTGTCGTAACATTTTACCTGCACACGAGAACTGCCGTAGCGCCTCCTCACCAATGCTGGCTTCCCCATAGTCGGCAGTGTTTTCTCTTAGGCGCGCCGAATAGCCTATGTTTGAGCCTGAAATTTGACATGGACCGATCCTGCGCTGCGTTTTTCGCAGATGCTTTTTCCACACGTTGCGCGCTTCGCGTTCCCGTTTTACATGCGGCGATCGCGGCGACTGCGAGTTTAGCATTTACGAGCACCTAGTCGAAGGCTGAATCTTTCTTGGCGTAGGCGTATTCGGTTCGCTTAGGCTAAAACAAAGTAAAATAAACTGTGGGAACAGTTTTCGTGAAACCTTTTTCGAGTTTTATCTCATGACTTTATCAAAACAAGAAATAAGTAGGAAGGACCACCACAGTAACGTGTCCGACAATCCGCATTGTTTTTCTTTCCTCGTCCACGCCGCAAGTGAGATTTCGCATGGAACTTCAGTGCCTCCGAACATCGAGAAATCGCGCGCATGAAGAGGCTGAGGGCACATTTGCCGCACCTGCGACGTAACACGCGCGAAATCGGAAGTGAAATCGCGCACCATGTGAAATATGCTGTGCAACCAATTTAGAAGCCCACTGGCATGACTAAACTATCGGCACTCTAAAAGCGGCCAAGAGGCGAAACCTTAATGAGAAGCTTGCTGAAAATTGCACGAGCTCTTGCCATTAAATTCGCAATTAAACCGCCCGCTTTATGCAAACGACCAGCCTCACTTGGGGAATCACACGATCGACAAATGTTCCCCTTACTTCCCATTGACTCGTGCCTTTCGCTAAAGACGTAAGAATTTCCTTGAGCTGTATGTGGAAATTATGCGCTACGTAACACACTAAACTGCCAATATTCGCGGAAACTGGCCAAGTTCGTACAAGAAAGTGTGCACGCAACTTTTTTTTTTTTTTTTTTTTTTTTGCCGCTATAGCTGTTTTACGCAGCAGGCTTCGCTGCCGGAACCTCCAATAGCATATAGGCTAGCGCGCGTCGCAAACACCATTCTCGACGCCGCCCAGCCGCAAAGATACAGCGCAAAAATTACCGAGCTAGTACGTTGCCCAAACTTGAGGGCCCCGCTGAGACCGTCGGAGTGCGCGCCTTAATATGGACTGCAAGGCGGTGTTCTTGGCATGTTGGTGTTTTTGCATGTCACAGTCCACGATGTGCGGATGTCTCGGCCGGGAATAGCACTCGCGAACGTCGTATAACCACTTGTTATACATGGGCTCGGCGGTGCTGGCTGTAAACACGTCAGCTTTTTCTAGTCATTGTGATGGCCGCGTCCTGAATTTATACTTTTTTTCTTTTTTTTTTTGTGGTGTCTCGTGCAATGGTTTGTGTTTTGCGAGCGCTTAGTTTATCTCTCTGTCTCTCTATTTAAGCAAACTAATTATGTCAAAACGACGATTGCTTGCGCTTATATAGCAGTCTCGCAATAGCATGAACCTGTATATATACTGACATGCCTGGAATATCTCCGCATAGGGTGGCCATAGAGTTTCCACTGCTTTCCAAAGGAGGTAATTTATTTATACAGACCTAAACCGGTAGGACGCGCTCTATAAGTGTGGTCGCCCACGTCGCATCTCCGTTCGCGCAGACATATAAACTTTGTCAAAAAGAAAGGACTGGCTGTTTGGTCTACTTGTGTACTAGTGCACCGTATACGCGTACCGTAACTGGGAGGCCCGGAAATCGCGTGCTACGAAAAGAAGACAACATTTTTCCGAGAAAGTTGGATAAGGGGAATGCGGACGCCTAAAGCCTGAGATGCTCTTCGGAGTGATAGATTATAGTGAGTAAAAGACACGGAATCGGAGGGAGGGGGGGGGGGGAGAGAGAGAGAAAGAAAAACGACAATACAGCTGATAAAACGCACTTGAAAGTTGAAACTGCTAAGAGGCGACGTCTGTCCTACAAAGAAGTGAAAGCAGCGGCTGACTGTATAGCTGCTCGTCTGAGCCCGATGATTGAGTCGTGAAAAAGTGACTGGTTGACATGATCTGTTCTGCTCTGTTATGCATGGGTTGCTGTGAAAATACTGAGGTGAAGAGTACCTCGGTTACTTCATTTCTCTATGTTATACAGAAAAAAAATAATAAACGAATGGAATGAGATCTCGTTGGCTTGCCATCAATATAAACACGCGATCGAGGTTATAGTGAATGCATTCGTCACGTCTAAAATAGGTGCAAGCGAATGTATATGAAGAGAGGTGACGCTCAAAACACAGACTGGCCCGTCAGTCAGCTTACTGGGTCTTGAGCGATTTCGTCCCAGCCATCGGTGAAAACATTCGGCTGGCTGCACCCGAGTCATCAGAAATAGCTCCAAGAAGCCTGAAAACTGTCTACACATTCCTGCTTCCCACAGCTTGCGCCATCCAGCTGCCGTCGCAAGTGGTGGGTACTTGGTAGGGCCCGTTTGATTTACAGCCACCCGCAGCTTCGTTGACAGAAATGTCGATGCGCGGCAGTAGAAGGGTTCCGTGCAGACATCTATTTTTCGTATACTCCGGGTCTTTTTCTTCCGGGTGCTGCTTTTAAACACGAAGACTCCGCGAGTAAACAGGAAGACAGGTGCTATACAACCAACTCAATTTACTCAGCGCAATCTGCGAATTAAACAAAGTATGAAGATGTCGCATTGGCCGGAGGTGCACATCGCAATTGCATTCGCTCACTGAGGTCCGTCGACTTCAGGAACTGCAGTAAAGCATGCATGGCGTTCTGGGCAAGTTGCGAGGCATGTGGCTACGGTCCAAGTACTTTGTCACCGGGAATGATTGAATCCAAGTGATATAACGTGGCGCGCCGTCGAAGGCGCTGGTCAGATGCAGAGACGTTCGATAGAATCGTCACACCCGCAACTCTCGCAGGAAGGCGTACAGTGCATGAAAAAGCAGCTTTAATTTATTTTTCTGTAATCTGCTGCATATTTGATTGAACAGCATGTATAGCTGCATGTAACGAAAAGTATGCGTGAATAATTTTTTATAGGAATTTTGGCTCGCGTGCCGACCGATTATATTTGTGATAACTATTTTCAGTATAGGAGTTCAGATGATGCGTGCGTAATAGATTTCAGAGACTTATATATTTGTAAATACAAGTGAAATTTTCTTTTTTAACAGCCTTGAGAAAGACACTTAAAATGACACGAAAAAAACGTTCTCAGTGCAACTTAAAATGTGTGGTTCGTCTGATGACCTTTAATTTACTGTGTGCTGCCTGTATTTCTAGGGCTACAACAGAGGAAAGTTGTGTTGCAAGGTAATACAAGTTCGGAATACTATCAAGCTTGCATAGATATGTCCTCCAGGCAGTCACTGGCACGAATCCCTTTATTTCAATTTTGACGCTTGTCGGTTTAATTACCCTGTTATCTCTGCGCTGTGACATGTGGTCGAGATATTTTTTTAACAAGTGTGTGCCAGTTTTTAGTCCTTCTTAGGTACAGGAACACAAGCTTTAGCGCACGTATAAGTACTAAAATTCAGTATTCATCGAAATCTAAGCGTTGTTTCTGCGCAATAAGCTACAATCAGAAGGCGCGCCTGTATCCTTCCTCGTTTGACCCAAGATGGCGGCTTCAGTGACAATAGAGAGTTAGAAAATAGGGGCCTCAAACGTTTTGGGGCCCCAAAGAAATATCGTTGACACCACTGCGCATGCGCGAGACGCAAACTGCGTTTGGGTTTTGCGTTGGCCACGCTATTTCACTGATTTAGCGGGAGCCCCAAAAGCTGCCCCAAAATCTGCGTCAACAAACATAGCGGTCACCCATGGAAGCGACGGCTCTAACCTAGCACCAAACTGGGTTCGATTCGTGGTAACGCGTGAAGTTCGTAAGCTGGGAGAAGTGACTGCTCTTATCGCTTTCTCTCAACTAACGTGTGTAATGAAGATGGATTCATTAGACGCCACTGATTCCGAATTCGATTGTCGATTTAATGGCTCGTAGACCTAACGTGGATTAGCTTAATTGGCTGGTGAAGGCACGTAAAGTTGGTTACTCAATATTAAGCGCAACAAATCGCTTGCTGCTAATAGAATAACCTCTCAATTCTAATTGAACGCAAAACCACGAAAGTCAAAATTACTCTTCTTATCATAAAATGGTATAGTTTATTTTAATATTTATAATAGTTTTTCTTCGACACCGTAGTGGCGCTGCAAGCGCAAGACGCTTTTCGCAAACGCAAAGCCCTATTCTAAAACTCTTCACTCGTGCATGCCCCAACGATAACACCCGCAGAGCTCTTTGGGGCACCCAAACTTTTGGGGCCCCTATTCTAAAACTCTCTAATGTCTCCACCCTGAACGGAGAGACGTGGTATTGAGGCACCGTATACTAAGGTGGTTCATCACTATTTCGAATGAAAGTAGCTTGGCTGTTTTGGGCACTGTACAGGTCAGTATATAATTCTTCCGCTGCTTTTACTATGTCATCGAAATTGCTGATGATATTACCACGCTTATCTTTCAGTGCATACATCTTGCCTTGTCCTATGCCAAGCTTTCTTCTTACTGATTTAATGCTGCGTCCATATTTTACGGCTTCCTCAATCTTTCCCTCGTTATAATGTCGAATATCCCTTACTTTCTTCTTGTTGATCAGTTTTGACAGTTCAGCGAATTCTATCTGATCTATTGAGTTGGACATTTTCATGTTTTGTCGTTTCTTTATTAGGTCCTTTGTTTCTTGGGAGAGCTTACCTACTGGTTGCCTTGGTGCCTTACCTCCCACTTCAATTGCTGCTTCTGAGATCAACCTAGTTACGGTTTCATTCATTACCTCTATGTTGTCTTTATCTTCCTTTTCTAAGGCTGAATATTTGTTTGCGAGCACCAGCCTGAATTGGTCTGTTGTTACCCTTACTGCCTCTAAGTTGGCCTGTTTCCTCTTGACTAATTTCACTCTTTCTCTCTTCAAATTGAGAGAAATCCTAGACCTCACTAACCTATGGTCACTGCACTTCACCTTACCTAACACTTCTATATCCTGCACTATGCTTGGATTGGCAGAGAGTATGAAATCTATTTCATTCCTTGTTTCTCCATTAGGGCTTTTCCAGGTCCACTTCCTGTTTCTGCGCTTCCTGAAGAAGGTATTCATTATTCGGACCCTATTCCTTTCCGCGAATTCTACTAACATCTCTCCTTTTGCATTCCTAGAATCGATGCCGTAGTTGCGAATTGCTTGCTCACCAACCTGCTTTTCCCCCACTTTTGCATTGAAGTCCCCCATGACTACAGTATACTCAGTTTGCACCTTTCTCATTGCTAATTCAACATCTTCATAAAACTGTTCTATTTCTTCATCATGGTGACTAGAGGTTGGGGCGTAGGCTTGTACTACCTTCATTTTGTACCTCCTATTCAGCTTTATTACGACGACTGCTACACTCTCATTAATGCTGTAGAATTCACCAATGTTGCCCGCTATGTTGTTATGGACTAGAAGTCCTACCCCGGATTCTCTCTTATCTGGAAGACCTCTGTAGCAGAGGACGTGGCCGTTAGTCAGCACTATGTAAGCCTCACCAGTTCTTCTAAACTCACTAAGGACAATAATATCCCACGCAATGCCGGATAATTCTTCAAATAGTCCTGCTAAGCTAGCCTCACTCGAGAGGGTGCGCGCGTTGAACGTTGCCAGGTTCAGTTTCCATTGGCGGCCTGTCCGGACCCAGAGATTCTTAGCACCCTCTGCCGCGTAGCAGGTCTGACCGCCGCCTTGGTCAGGTGCTCCGCAGCCACTGGGGACTAAGGACCATGGGTTAATTGTTGGAGTCATGAGGGAGGTAGCGGATATGGAGAACCGGATACAGAGGCTCCTTCTATATCTAGCGATGAAGTTAGAAGGGCCTTGAAAGACATGACCAGGGGAAAGGCTGCTGGAGAAGATGGAATAACAGTAGGTTTAATCAAAGATGGAGGAGATATCATGCTTGAAAAGCTTGCGACCCTTTATACGCAATGCCTCACAACTTCAAGTGTACCAGAGAGCTGGAAGAACGCCAACATTATACTATTACATAAGAAGGGAGACGTTAAAGAATTGAAGAATTATAAACCCATTAGCTTACTTTCAGTATTGTATAAAATATTCACCAAGATAATTTCCAATAGAATCAGGGCAACACTTGACTTCAGCCAACCAAGAGAATAGGCTGGCTTCAGGAAGGGATATTCTACGATGGATCATATCCATGTCATAAATCAGGCAATC
The DNA here is from genome assembly GCF_013339745.2 of Dermacentor silvarum. Classification (NCBI taxonomy): domain Eukaryota; kingdom Metazoa; phylum Arthropoda; class Arachnida; order Ixodida; family Ixodidae; genus Dermacentor; species Dermacentor silvarum. The sequence goes on along the minus strand of NC_051154.1, from coordinate 235,528,201 downwards.
GAGAAATCTGCAGAGTACAATCAACCTCTCTACATGGCTTTCATAGATTATGAAAAGGCATTTGATTCAGTAGAGATACCAGCAGTCATAGAGGCATTGCGTAATCAAGGAGTACAGGAGCCATACGTGAATATCTTAGCAAACATCTACAAGGATTCCACAGCTACCTTGGTTCTCCGCAAGAACAGTAGAAAGTTACCTATCAAGAAAGGGGTCAGGCAAGGAGACACAATCTCTCCAATGCTATTTACTGCATGCTTAGAAGAAGTATTTAAATTCTTAGACTGGCAAGGCTTAGGAGTGAGGATCAACAGCGAATATCTCAGCAACCTTCGGTTTGCAGATGACATTGTCCTATTGAGCAACAATGGAGATGAATTACAGTAAATGATTGATGACCTTAATCGAGAAAGTGTAAGAATTGGGTTGAAGATGAATATGCAGAAGACAAAGATAATGTTCAATAGCCTGGCAAGGGAACAAGAATTCAGGATCGCCAGTCAGCATCTAGAGTCTGTAAAGAAGTACGTTTATCTAGGTCTATTACTCACAGGGGACCCTGATCACGAGAAAGAAATTTACAGAAGAATAAAATTGGGTTGGAGTGTATACGGCAGGCATTGCCAAATCCTGATTGAGAGCTTACCACTGTCGTTGAAAAGAAAAGTGTACAATCATTGCATTCTACCGGTGCTAACATATGGGGCAGAAACTTGGAGGTTAACAAAGAAGCTCGAGAACAAGTTAAGGACCGCACAAAGAGCGATGGAACGAAAAATCTTAGGACTAACGTTAAGAGACAGGAAGAGAGCGGTGTGGCTCGGAGAACAAACGGGTATAGCCGATATTCAAGTTGACATTATGAGGGGAAAATGGAGCTGGGCAGGCCATGTAATGCGTAGGATGGATAACCGGTGGACCATTAGGGTTACAGGATGGATACCAAGAGAAGGGAAGCGCAGTCGAGGACGGCAGAAAACCAGATGGGATGATGAAGTTAGGAAATTTGCAGGCGGAAGTTGGAATCGGCTAGCGCAAGACAGGGGTAAGTGGAGATCACAGGGAGAGGCCTTCGTCCTGCAGTGGACATGAATAGGCTGATGATGATGATGATGATGCTAAGGCTAAAGAGAAACGAATAACTCCTTCTGAATGCCACACTCAGTCGCAAGCGACGCAATAATGTTGCATCGCAGCCGGAGAGGCCTTGTGGGAGTTGGAGCTTCGTGGAAGAGTCGAGAATTCGTAGGCGACAGTTCCAGAGACGTGGGAAGTTTCAGCCATCTAGAGTGGCATTACGAGCCCGTGATTCGAGCTTTCTTGCAGCGTCTGTACTAGAAAAATGTATCTGAACTGCCTGGGCGGCATCGTGGGTGCACCGAGCAGCACCGTCAGAGAGATCATTTCCAACCATGCTGCAATGACCCGGCAGCCACTGAAAAACGATGTTGCTGCCGTTCTCGAGAGCACGATGGGGAGCGTCCCGGATCTCAGACACTTACAGGTTGTAGGTTCCGTTACGTAGGCTTGACAGATGGCTCGGAAGGGCTGGCTTGGAATCACAAAAGGCGGCCCATTTTCTCGGTATTTCTTCGATGACGTTATTAATCACGGTAAAAAGAGCGGCCAGCTCAGTCGATGTCGTCGTGTGGGACACAATGAACTTGATCGCGCAGCCTGTTGTATATGCCTCACCATTTCAAGCATCACAAAAAAGGCCACCATGACTGCCTCGGAAAATGTGTTTACCTTTGCTTCAAGAGGAATATGGTAACTGCTTGCACATTACACCGACGGCTCCGTTTCATCTGCGAGCTGCTTGGCTGCCGTTATCATCCTGGTTAAATTAGTAACGGAGGTACGTAAAAGATAATATTTATTATGCGCTTTAAAAACCCAGAACACGTCCACCATCAAATTCATTGTGAGAACAGTTCCGGAAGAATCCGTAAATTAGCGTTCTAGCAAAAATTAAGAGATGTGTTATCTCAGGAGTTTTTAGGTTACTTCTACGACAAGGAACAATATATGCGTGTGTCACATACATAATTTATGCACCAGAGCAATTTCGAATGGCTAAAGGACGCCATTGATGTTCAGAGAATAAATCCTGATGTAAATTGTACTCAATATTCCCATTAATTTATTTTCCTTCTGTGTCTGACCCGCGCACCTCAATGCATCGTCAGGTTTTATCTTTGGCTTCCACCATATATGACGAAATCAACTGACAGTGCCACTTATCCTTTGACCTGCTTCTTAAGTGTTTTCCCGGTTGGTGCTCGTGTCTACTAAGCACTAAGCAAATACTCAAGCTGGAAGCTCATTACCATTTCTGTCTTTGCGTCGTTGTTATCGAAAATTGCAACGCATCGTATACGCTCTTGTACGCTATACGATGCGTTGTTCCGGCTCGCGTATACGATTTCCCTTTTTTCTGTCTCGTGTTTAATTCTCTGAATAAAAAAATAAATGAAACTCATTACTTCTGTGTCCAACCTGCATAATGCATAATACGCAGGTATACTTTCTTCGATCATTGTTGGCTTCGAACGAAGCTGCACATCTTTATGATGAACTAACAAACACGAAACCGATTGCTAGCTGGGTCGCTGGCTCGTCTAAGAAACGTCGCTGACATGTTGAGCGATTCACGTGGTTGTCGTTTCCACTGCTTTCCGTTCGCTTGGGCCAGCGTTTGTAGCTCCGCATAACGGCGCTAAGGGCGGCCCACAAGAATACCCTAGCATTCCGAATATACCGTGTGTCCCAGCCAAGTGGTTCAACTAGAAAATAAAAATTTTCAGAAACACGGTCCAAGATACAAATATAAGACCTGCAATGTTGGGTCGTCCGACCTCTGATGACTGAACACCGCACATCTTAAGCTCTTATCTATTTTAATCCTTTTTTTTTTTCGTTGGACAGCTTGGCTAGTGTCAGCTGAGACACCCTATACATGTAGCAAAACCTTATTCTTGTTTGAGTTCTTTTTGTGTGGGCGCCCGTGTGCGAGATCCGCGAGTGTGCGCGCGCACTCTGACGCAGGCATGCTCTTTCTGGCGCAGCTGAATGGCTTTGCTTTTTTAGCCGCTGCTGCCTCGGGCGTTGCGTTTCGTTCCTAAAGCTTCTGCGAGGCTGTCGTACATTGCGCGTAACAGGGCATCGCAGTCATGGCTCCTTGTAGAAATTTATGGACCGCATCCTGAAGTGGCTTTCAGAATGAAATTTATCGGTGCTATGGCGCAGGCCCCCCCCCCCCCCCCTACCCGACCCCTCTTTCCGGCATCCCTTATAAGACAAGTGTTCCTTAAGCAGCCATCCCCAGATGCAAGCGACGCAGCGTGTCGGAGAGAAGGCGGACGCATCGTGGATGGACGCTCTTTTGTGCGAGACCGAAAAAAAAAGGAATAACAGGGAAGGGCATTTGTTCCGGTCTACAAGAAAACACGATGGCCGCCACTTCTTCTAGAAACAATGTTAGCACGAGTATCGCTTTGCATCCTTTTGTTTGTGTTGCCTATTCTTTTAACATCACTCGCCTCACGCGTCGCGCCAGCGAAGGGGAAACAAAAAATGCGGACAGAAAGGAAAGCTGGAGTAAGTTGGAGCTGGAGGAAAGAACAGTGTCCGACGCGCGGATATTTCCTTCACTTGCTTCGGTTTTGAGGCACGAAGGTGCGCGCTGCCTCAGCGACGCGACAAGAAAGAAGAATATCTAACGGGAACTCCTGGTGCAACCATGCTAGGTACTACGTAGGGGTGATCCATTGCTCCGAAGCATCTGCCCCCCTCCTCCTCAGTGTCTCTCGCCCGCCCTCGTATACGTACCTGCTTCTGCACAGCACAAAGAGGTGCAGCGCGCGCTCTGTCTTCCCAGTCGCCCATAAATCATCCTGCACCGCGCAGGCGGAAGACTTGGAAAGTGGAGACACATTCTTAAGGAAGCGACGGGCCATGTAATCACATAAGTTCCAGCCGCGCAAAAACTCGACCAACTAGAGTTGCTCGCAATACAGCGCGACAAGCCCCGTCGCACCAGTCGGCCCCGCACGAATTTGAGAAGCGATATGGGTTTCGTCATCCTCCACAAAGGCGGAGGAGCGCGCGGAGAAAGGACGCGATGAACCTTGAAATAGAATGGTTCGCCGAACGAGCGGAAGCCGTAGTCTTCTTGTCGAGCCTCGCCCCCCACCCCACCGCCTTCGGTCCCGGCGCTCCATGCGCGCGATGTCGTCGCTTCCGCGGCGGCGGCGGCGGCGGCGTAATGACTGCGTCGGCCGCAGCACACTCGTCTCCCCTGGGTCGCGCGGTGGTTTTCCGCCGTGCGGGAGGGGTCTTCGTTAGCCCGCCGTCCTTCACACACTGACAGCTCGCGGCCGCTTCTTTCGCCGGCCGCGACAATGCATGAGCATCAATTTCCTGCTCGCGTGGTTATAGCTCGCGTGCCTCCCCGGCGTGATGCGTGCATTCTTCTTACGCCCGTCGCGTCGCCGGATTCGCGAGCTGCATTCCCTTTCTTCGAATGCGGCTTTATTCAATAATGTCGGATCCAAACAAAAGCAACGCCCTTTTCCCTATGGCGTCACCTTATAATGTGAAGCTGGGCTAAAGTGTATGTGTACCACGCACAAGTAAAGGCACGCGATCTTTTTTTAAATGGCTTTATACAGCGTTAGCTCTTATGCCGGAATCATGGCGGTGGCGCTCGTCACAAAAGCAAGCGCTAATTAAGCGTTAATCGCCGCACTTTGAGGCTTGCACACGAACTAATTTTCGGTGTTGCACGAGGTACGCACATGGCCGTCAGTTAGGAGATCTACCGAAGGCCATGGTCAGGAAGAAGACAAATCATTGCGAAAAAGAAAAAAAAAAAGGAGGGAAACACCATTTTGCGTTTTGTTGCTGTTTTAGCTCTGCAGCTTTAGTGAGTTCTTTCAGGACAGCACAAGTCACACACCCATTCGTTTGTTTTTGAGCAGTGTTGTTCACATTTTTTCTATCGGCAAAACTAAGCCTAGAAAAAACAGAGGTATAAGAGGAAATGTTTTCTCTCACCTCGTTTCTCACTTTTCGACAAAATCTGCAAGGAAACTTCAGCAACGACGATTGGGCAAAATAGCGCAGTAAAAAGTGAACCAAGAGTATTCGGGGCACAGCTACGGCGACGCTGGGAACGCAGCTGGAAACTTCATATCTAAAAAGCACCGCTGTATAGAAAAAGCGTCAGCCCCGATCTCTTCCAGCCGTTTCAAGCGTTTTCCCTTCTCGATTGACTTGAACACCAAGCTCACTGGCGAATGCCCAGCCAGGACGGCTATGCTTACAACAATCGCCATCAAGCTTCCGCTCACCTAAAGACATTCGAGCTTCGAGAGGAAGGCAGCTTGCAACACGGCGACGGGTTGTTGCTACGCTTCCCAAATGTGATCAACAGCAGCATTTTTCGCTTAGCAGTCCTTTTTAAAAGAAGAGATAGAAGGCCGATTCGGAAAAATAAAGGAAGAGGTAGAATAGAGGTAGACGTAGAAATTTCTTCTTACAAGACTCGTGCGCTGACGAAATTAATTATGCTTGTAATCCATAACATTTTTTTTGTATTTTTGTAACTTATCAATAACGTTTTTGCTCGGTAATGCTCGCTGTAATTACACTGTTCGCTGTAATCACCGATTACACGTAACCAGCGACTTTATTGACGATACAAGCTGTAACAGGCGACACAGCTTTAAGTACTTTAATTTGGTGGCAACTTCTGGAGAGCGATCACGGTGGTGCCCCACCGCAGCCTCGCAGGTGTGCATATTCAGACAGACCAATCCGGGCGCTCATTGTTTGTTTCGTCATCTTAACGCTCCATCAGACGCTGGCCCACGATTTGAACTGGCTTTGCAATGGCTCGACAACGATGACCACTTCGGACTTGATGCGAGGATATTACCTACGGACTATTTTTCAGTTATTCATTAGCCCTACTGGGAGTGCCTTCTCCGAGCCCATGCAGTAACGATGAAGCGCTTCGTAGAGGACCCAGACGGGAGCATCACGGCATTGAGTAAAAATAATCTTCTGCACAAGGTGTTCTTACGTTACATCATCGCCCTCCTCGCCGGCGCGCACATTGAGCGATTTTTCAGCGTTACTGCAGGCGTCTTCACCAGAAAACGAGGGAGATGACGCAACGAAAATTTCGAAAAGCAAGTGTTAGTGAAGATAAACAACGTGTGAAGGGCTGCAGAGGATGCACGGAACCAGCCACGTCAGCTCGTTCTATTTACTTTGTTTGTGCAATGTCAGTAAATGTTGGGGGGAAAGTACTCCAGCAAATGGCTTCGTTCAGATCTACTGCTCTGGCAATTCAGCTGTTACAAACAACCCACTTCTGCTGCTATCGTTGTCTCCGATGGATGCCCTTTTCACCATGAGAGAGCTAGAGCTAGCAGCCTCCAACGTCTCTGTGCGATGGGGCCAGACCTAATCAGTAACCAGATGTTCAATAACCTACCGGTGGAGCGACGGCGTGAGCTGCTTGAATGTTTTATTCATGTGTGGGTCACAGACGACATCCAACATTTATGGAAAATTACATGGGTGGTGCCAGTGCTCAAACCAAGAAAAAATCTAGGAGCTCTGGACTCATACAGACCGGTGTCGCTGACCTCCTGTGCAGCGAAGCTAATGGAGAAGATGGCATGCACAAGACTCGCATGGTACGTTGAACAGGGCCGGAAACTCCCAATGTGCATGACTTGGTTTCGGGAGCGTCTAAGCGCTCAAGATAACGGTTTGGACTTGCTTAGCCATATAGAGACATGTAGTGTAGAAGGTTTCTCAACACTTGCTGTCTTTATGGGTCTTTCGAAGGCATACGACTGTGTGTCTCAAACAGCCTTCATCATCCAGCTACAAGTGGTGGGCATCAACGGTTATATTTTGCGATTTATTCACACATTTCTGAATGATTGCCGCATAAGAGCTCGTCTTGGGAACGTTTTGAGTGACGAAGCACGTATTTCGCACGGCGTACCACGGGGAAATGTTCTATCTATCTCCCTTACTCTTTAACATCGCCATGGCTAGTCTTCCACGTGCATTAGGCATTCGAACTCCAGTGAAGAGGTCCATTTATGCGGATGACATATGCATATGGGTCTCCGGCTACCAGCACCATCGTCTAGCATGTATAGTCCAGGGCTATTAGAGCCACTTGTCATAGCTTGGTCTATCGCTATCAGTGGAGCAGTGGTCATTAGTCTTGTTTCCCGGGAGGAAGCGAAAAGCTGCACGCTTGTAGTTGAGGTTAGGTGGCTACCCTATTCGACAGGTGACCAGTGTTCGATTTCTGGGCATAACTCTGGCCATTACTCGTCATCATCACAGAGGATCCATGTGCTTCAGCGCGTCGCTGGCATACGCTGAGGTAACCGCCCGACGTCTATGCTACGGTTACCTTCAGCGTTGGTTATCAGTAGGATTCTATGCCAACTTCCTCTAATACCGCCATCGGTCAGCCAGTACGAGCGCCTAGAAGCAATGCACAGAAAAGGCCTTCGACTATGCCTAGGAGTTCCTCAGCCAGCTTCGAAGAAAAAAGGTGCTTTACGAAACTGAGTCATTCCCACTCCAGATTCAGGCGTCTCAGGCTCTCTTGACGCAGTTGCTACAACTAAATGAGTCTTCGCCCGGCAAAGCCCTTCTCCAACGTTTAGGTACCATGACACAGTCACATTTTCATGCAGCGTTGAACACGCCGCGCGCCTTAGAGTTTCGCTGCTCGAGACAGAGGCAAAAGATGGACCTGTCCTGGACATTTGAAGATATTACCTGCAGCTTAAGCGTGCTGAGACTGCATTCAAAGAACACTGTTTCATCTGCAGAAGCGAAGTACCTCGTTCTGGAGCACTTGGCGACTAACTGCCAGAACGACCTCCAAGTGTACACAGATGCTTCCATCAAAGCGGAAGCAGCTGCATTTTGTATACCCTCTTTGAGAGCTACATGGTCTGGCCGGCTGGACCGTGTGGTGTCATCAACAGTTGTCGATGGTGTGGCAACAGCTACTGCCTTACGAAAGCTAAAGACTCTGCCTGCAGAAGATGTGGTACTCCTAACGGACTCGAAGGCAGCATTGCAACAACTCTGTCGCGCTTTACCACTAATTTAACGCAAGTCACTGTCATTCGGGAAACACCTCAACAAGAAAGGCTTCAATCTAAAGTTTCAGTGGATCCCTCCTGACGTTGGCATGGCTGGAAATGATGAAACTGATGCCTCGTGCCTACACAGCACTCTCACATCCCCATAAAGTCAAAGTACCAAAAATCAATCAAGTCACCTAATCGGACATCTGCGCTAGCTTTGTATCGCTTTGGATTCGGCCACGTGCGCCCTGCGTAATCAGGCGGTTTCTTCGAGAGGAAGCTTCGCTACTGCGCTGAATAAGAACGGGATACATCGAACACTTTCTGCGGTCGTGCCCAAGCTACCGTGGTGAACGGGACGCTCTAATTGAGAACTTAGAAAAGTATCCTATATGCATGTCTTACACACCTTGTGTTTCTGGAAGGATCTGCTATAGCCTACGAAGAAGCTTCGTGCCTTCTTCTCGCATTTCTAAGAGGCACTGAACTGTTCGACAGATGGTGAAATGCCCCATTGACAACGAAAGAGACGCTCAGCGGAGCAATTGCCGGCCTCGATCCCCAGGCTAAACCCGCCTGTATCTACAACACACCACCGCCACATAGCGTAAAAGTAATCAATTACTTTCTTATGAATTTCTCAATTACTTTCATGAGGCATTATTTGCATGGTCACTGCATGTAATCAATTAAATTTTTTTAAATAAGTAAATGTAACTTGTCTTTTTTTTTTGGAACGTGTACAGTCTCCTTCTTACCGGAGCCAGGATGCGGATTGAAGTACAAGTAGCGATATTTATAATGTAGTCTTTGACACGCCTCCCCTGTTGTTCCTCTGGGCTTGAATGAATTACTCTTAAAATCGCAGTTTAGGTTTGTTTAGACGACCAATGCTTCAAAATTTTCGCGGAGCACAATTTTAGTGGATAAATGGCAGTCATGCGCTTATTTGTACATCATAAGCTGAACATTCTTTCAAGAAAGAGAAATGAACAGATTTGAACAATTACTTGGGCTGTGAATTCATCCACTGTGACAGTGGTAAGCTTTCACAGCTAACACCGACAACTTGTTAAGAACAACCTCTTTGTAATATGCACAGCCTTGTCTTCCTCCGCTACAGTAGTGCCTGCTGTCAACTCCGAAATACAAGCACAGATGTCAGAGCTCTCAGAGTCTGCGTGGCACACAAATGTCAACGCAAATTGCCAAGCGGGAAAGTAGTGAGTGTCCGGCTCTCAATTGCAGATCGCCGCAGGCTTTGTGAGTTTCGATGTTGGCGGTGGTGGGCAGGTTTGTCTTTCTTCGCCATATAGAGAGGGGGAAACTGAGATCAACACCTGTTTTAACAAATCATATAAAACTAAGTTCACAGCCTTGTATGTTGACGTTGTTAGCAAGCTTCTGTGCTTATACTGCACATTGGAAGCACAAATGAAACATTACAAACAAATAAGCAGCTTCGCTTACTCAGGCGGCCTATCGACGGCCTATCGACGACCGCTTAACATAAAGAGAACACACGAACACAGCAAACACAGTTTGGACCTTTTATTTAACTGCTGTCGCAATAATAAAAGCTAGCAGTGAAAACGTTCTCTTTAACCATCGTCTGCTGTGGCTTTCTTCGAGTGAATGCACGATGCGAATGACGTCATTCCACTCTATTGCCCAGAAAGCATACTTGTGGAGGAAAGAGTTACAGGTAAGTTTCTGTCACATATACTGGTACCATGTCCGGCTCGTTATATGTACGAGTATACCACCTTCAGCATCCGTGCTTTCCGCTCCTGTTGTTGGTCGGCGGCCATTCGCGCATGCGCTCACGGTGGAGAAGCATCAGACACGGTGCAGACCGCACAATTAATCCTATATACGCTCTCGCGAAAAAACCCACAGACACACTCCTTTTACTTTCGAGGTCGCTCACTGATACGCGAGCAGACTGTGCATCGGGCTTCAAAGCTTGAAGTCAAAGTTCGCTACCAGATGATGGTAGGGAAAGTGCTATTCACCCGTTTTGCATCCGGAGCTGACGCCTGCTGCGCAGCCAGGGAGGGCCTTGCACCCGCCACCGCGGAGCCCGCATGGCACGCACAAAAAAGAAAAAAATGCGTAAAACATTAAAGAAGGGGGGGGGGGGGGGGGGGTAGCTAATGCTCAAGAGCCCTTGCCCCGTGCGGCAGTCCACGCCGCCACCGCGAGGATGCCCGCCCGCTGCAGCAGTCACGCTTTCGTCACCTTGCCCTGTCGCCGGCGCTAAATATACCGTGTCGCGGAGCACTCCGCATGGAGTGGCGGCCGTGATGTATGTACGCAGAGTCACGCTATATATGCGCGGCCAGTGCTCGAACTCTTCGTGGGAAGCGGCGTGAGAAACGGCGGCTGCTTCGCCACTCTCTCCGCGCACGGCGCATATAGTGCGTGCGGCTCTCTCGAGACTCGATGCTGCTGCACTTGGAGCGAGGGGGGGGGGGGGGGGGGGGGGGGGGGGGGGCTTCGTGAAACAAGACGCTCGAGAGTGCACGCGCGCGCTGCACCAGAAGGCGAGCGACCAGACGTGTCACGCGCGCGCCGACGTCCCGGCGCCCGCAATTCCAAGGCCCGGCGCTGTGTGTGTGTACGAACAAGTCGTCTCGGTCTTGACGTTGTCCGGGGCTTCCGCCACTCTTCCGCGCCGCGAATTGCGGACACGTTTAGGGGATTTACGCGATGACAGTCGGAATTCGCCGCGAAAGGCGGAGGCGCGGCTCAGCTCTGCTTGCGGGGAGCCCGTCGTCTCGGTCTGTTGTAGATGCGTCAGTGGGAAAACGGTAGCACCCGCGGCCTCGGCGTGATGGCCCCAGACATAGTTGTCTTTCTTTTTCTTTCTTTTTTTTGTATTTTTTGTTTCGGACGCAAGGTGGCTCGCCACAAAATAGGGCTGCTAAGCTCCCATTCTTTTCCTGGTTAGAGAAGCGGAGAGAGGACGGGCAGAAGACAAGAAGCCGCGCAGAGAGCTGCTTGGACGGCGCGGAGTATTCTACGCAGTTACGATTGCAAAGGAACAAAGCTAGCGCCTTTGTTTTCTCATACAAAATAAAAGTATAGTATTCGCCCTCATTCACCCTCATTTACATCTCTCTTTCTCTTATGCATTGCTTTGAAGAGACCGCTGATGTAGTTGCCTTTAGCAGTTGTTTCTGCGCAAGAAGTGGCGCCTGTATACCACGACACCTTTTCCAAATCCGTGGTAATGTAATAAATTGCTGTGACTGCTTTACCACAGTATAAAAGGAAACTCATGACATCTCGTCTGGCCCTCACTCCTGTTCGCGACGGAGATTACTCGTACTGTTACACACTCGATTCTCTCAGAGTGACAGCATGCCTTTAAGGTACTATAATGTCTAAACGAGACGATTGAATCGAGCACCGTGCCACATGTGCGTGACTTTTGCAGACAACAACGCGCCAAACATTACATTTCTCTCAAACTTTTGTGGCAATTAACACTGGTCTATGGCCTACTTTTATCGGCAATTTCCGTGCGTTTGATACATTTCTCAGGCGTTATCTATATTTGGCTGCAAGACGTTTGGAACATAGGGCATGAACGTGTTCTAGAAATCAAACCTATTTCTTCTTTCATTGTTATTTTTAATGCTGGCGACTTCATAGCAGTGCAAGTGCTTAGCCATTGGTTGCACTGGCTCTATCTCGACGCCTGGCTACAAACTAATGTTACACAATCTATCGTTAGAAGAAGGGGCAACCGAGGGGCTCGATTTTGTTAATCATGACCACATAAAGCCAACAGACAATGAAGCCAACGGCCCGCCGGCGACACCCCATCTTTTCGCCCGTTTTCATTTTCCTTTTCTTCATTATTTTCTACATTCCAATTTCAACCACACTTCATTTCCCCGATGCTTCCGTTGGCTTCATTGTCTGTTGGCTTTATGTGGTCATGATTAACAAATTAATCTGTCGTTGTGGCTCAAACGGGCGAACTGATAAAGAGCTAATAAAGCGGATATTGAGAGCAGTAATATGAAAATTTCTTATCATTTTTTCTTTTTTTTCCTGCACAGACCGGTGCGAGGAACGAAAAAGCAGTGTTTAATGTCATGAAAAAAAAAACTAATTAAAAATATTGTAAGTCCTCTCTGCTCTGCTCAGAGTATTCGTAAACTTAACCAATAACTGGCGTTTCTGCTCAGCTAAAGGGATCTACCTGAGCGTTTGCACACAACGTTCTGTTTAGACTTGGAACGTGGATGCTGGGGAACAAACGGGCCAAATGAAGGCTAAGTAGGAGGTCGCGGGATCATGTCCCGGCCACGGCGGCTGCATTTCGATGGGGGCGAAATACGAAAACACCCGTGTACTTCGATTTAGCTGCACGTTAGAGAACCCCAGGTGGTCCAAATTATTCCGGAGTCCACCACTATGGTGTGCCTCATAATCAGATCGTGGTTATGGCACGTAATACTCCATAATATTAATTTTTTAATGAACGAAACCGCCGCTCCGTGGCGCAAATCGCGAGTGGAACGCTAAACGGCATCCCTTTCACGCGCGTCTCTGTCATTTAGAGACGTATGCGCACTTTGCTTATTTTAATTCTGCATTTTCTTTTTTCGGAAGAACCGAGGTGTCTGGGCGAGTTGGCGCATTTTTATCGCTGAATTGCAGCGTGCACAAAATCTGACGGACGCAGCCAAAGCGAGACGTCTTTCACCCTGAACATCTGGTGAGGCATGCTATGGCTATCGACTAACCTATTCGGTATACACTTCCTTCTTTCTTCTCTCTCTCTCTCTCTCTCTCTCTCCCTCTCTCTTTATTCTGTATATTAATTTAAACGTCCAGATCGACGGCAGCACTAACCAAGTCTGTGGGCCTCCTGCGTTGGCGTTCTGTGGCCACGTGTGTGGAAAGGCCTAACGAGCTTGGTCCTCTTTTCGCCCGCACGTGTGGAGAACGTGGGAAGTCTGTGAATGACAGCTAGCGCGGGTCATGGGCTCTGAGCCGCTCCCTTCGCATTTCACCAGCCCTTCTTTGGTCGCAAGATGTTTCGAGTTATGAGGAACGCTCATACGCGGGGTGCTGAATCACCGTGGAGCCGGTGCATAGCGCGTCATAAGCGATTGCGACTGCGGTGCACCGGTGCTGACGGATGGAACTCTCCCATCTTTAAAGGCATCTTTGACGCGAGAAGCCATCTTCAAAGCTTGTAATACTCCAGCCATACGTAGTGCTGTCGATCGTTACCTATCCCGACCGGGTTCAATTGGCAATTGAAATTGCACCGTCTGACTGGGGAATTACTTATTCCTTTTCAGCTAACTCTCTCGCTCTGCTTTGTATGCCAGCGTGACTTTCGATTGATGCACGCACACTTTTGAGACGATGTAACATTTGGTTTGTAGGCAGGCACGCTAAGAATTTCCTCTTCAACACTCTTAAGAATTCAAATTCCTTTAGGGTGGAATTTTATCACACGAAATAATCGTCATCAATCTCACATGAATTTACTTCCTTCGAAGCTGTGCTCGCATGGCGGAGTTCCATAACGATCCTGACTGGCAAGTAGCCATGCGCATAGCTTTAAACAAAGAAAATACGCACAAGATTGATGCAGATTAGTGTATGACGACAAATTTACGCCCTGAAGTGCGTACACTTGTAAAAGCCTATACTGTATAATGCATTTATAGCGTACAACGTAACATCTATATATCAATTCCCGCTCATTTTCAGAGCTCATCCGAGGAGAGAATGTTTCTGCATTTAAGAACACCAACAATTGCGTCCTTCAGGAACGCGAGCACCTTGCGAACACAGCACATCGCATAGATGTGACGTCTGTAAGCAGTGCAGCGTTTTCTGAATACGTATTCAACATCCAGCCTAAAATACCTCACGCGGTATACTGCGACCCACAGTATAGCACACGAACGTGCGCTGCCGCTCAGCTGTTTTGTATCGCCTAATCTTTGCTGCTTTTTATCACTCGCTCCTCGCTTGCCTAAGGCAAAAAAATAAAATCAGAACGAAAGCTGAGCATCTTGCCAGCGGATGGCAGTCAGCGAAGCCATCAGTCACATCGTATATATATATATATATATATATATATATATATATATATGTCGGATGCGTCACCTCACATATATTTGCTTCCTTCGCTTTCTTTCAGGGTGCGCCCCAACCGAAAGCTGCATATGCGCCTCTCATGTAGAGCATCATTTTGACAGTGCATGGAGTGTCGCTGTACACTTCGCGTACTTTTCTCGACTTACGTGAGCGTAGGGGATAGAACAACCGCGAACAAAATAGCAAGCAAACAAACAAAACCTAGACAGTAAAATAAAAAATAAGCTTCCAACGCTCCGGCGCTCTACCAGGTATATACATATGGTATACGGTATGTCGTCCGCAGAAGCCTGCGCGTTATGGGCGGTCTGCACTGCGTTTTCCTAGTGGCGCATCGTCCTCTTACTAAATCTGCCTAAAGAGCTGCGGCGAGCATGAGAGGGAAATGTGCGTTTAACGAACTCCGCTGCGCATCTGCAAGAGGAACGAGATCTCGGCGAATCTCGACTTGGTTCTCGTTAGTGGCCATTAGAGGAAAACGTCCCGTGCACACCATGGCTCCGGCTAGCTCGGCGTGCCCGCCTGCGAGAGGGCGCCGGCGTGGAGACAGAGGGAACAAATACACATATATACGAGAGAGGTTATGCTAATGAGGAGAGTAGGGTATCCACTGCCACCGCCGCTCTCGGTGAGTGAGAGGGGTATATGACCTGTGTAGCTTCATCCAATCGTCTTATGGAAACCAGACTGCTCCCGTGTGACGCGCGGTGAGCTCCTCAAAAACCAGTCAGTGGCGGCGTGCCGCACGAATTTGGCTTGGCTTGGGTGCGTCTGGTCACGGGACGTTTATTAAAGACCTCGACGGGGCTGCGCTATGAGCCCTACACGCGATCAGAAGCTGTGGCCCTGTATCACTTCGTATAAAGTCAGTTCGCGTCGTGCTGTAAAGGATGGCGACTGTATAGTTTGCGACTACTCCCGTTCGCATCCTTACAATAATTATTTTTCCTTTTCTTCTCTCTCTCTTTCTCTTTCTCGTAGTTGCGCTCTCTCCTCCTCTCTCAGTCTCTCCCGAAGCGGGAGCAGGTCATTAGGACTCATTCCGCACGCCGCCTTGATCGACCGCACACCGAGGCGGCTCGGAGAGGCTCTCCGTTCTAATGGCTGTTTGCGGGCGTTTTATATGGCCCCCAAAATGGGCTGCGCGGCTTCCGCGACTGCGCCGCGTTCTCGGGCTCGACCGGACGAGAGTAACGGGCTCGGGATGCTTAAGTTTGAGCTCGCGTGCGCTCTGACTCGCCAGAGCTGTCATTTTCCTCTGAGCTGGCTGTTCACGCTCGCTCGTGCCGTAACTAATAGGCCGGTCGGTTGCTTCGGGCACCACTCGAGGGGACGACGATGAGAGCGCGCGCTCGCGAAAAAGCCGGCCGATATCTGCGACGTGATTTACTGCGCTGTCGTCCACCCGAAACGAATCCGCAAGGCCAGGAGTATGCCTTACATCGCCCACGGATCGTGTAAAGAGTAGTTTTAAGGGCGATTCTCCGCATGAGAGGCGACTGGCAGCAAATGGAGCCATTTGGCGTCGAGGTGCTATAGTATAGAGCGTGTGAAACACTTATATGACCCTATCTAATAAGATTTCAGGTTTAGTACCGGACAGCGAATGTAACCTTTGCAAAGCTCTTTGTTATAGTACGAAATGTTTCTGATTTGCCAGTTTGTTCACTGCTATATACTTATTTCAGTTTATATCAGTTTCACTCCCCCCCCCCCCCCATTTTGTTTTCTCATGTACCCGTTTCACACTCATTAAGAACCTAGAAAAAAAAGCGACAAAGATAAAATAAGAAACCAAGGAGTAAAGGTGCTGGTCTGCACCTGACTAGGTCCCTGTCCCTAATATTTTGTACACTCGATTAGCAACGGTCGCATCGTATCATCCTATCAAAGATAAGAAAAAAGCTCAATAGGGCATACGAATTGTCACAAACGCTAGCGAAATCAACTGAAGTATCCGAAGAAGTGCATAAACAACAAACAGAAAAATTATTTTACCACGAGCGTAAAGGTGTTGAATACCTGGCTTCAAGAGACATCACATAACTGAACAAATGTCTGCGGATAATTTAGCGAAGAGCACCAACTATATCTGTTGTGGGGTAAACTCAATGCACAGGCTAAAACAGAGCCTGGCATCATATTGAAAAGAAAAAAAGAGAGGGATAGAATATGCGAAACCTTGCCGAGGCATGTAAACTCACCGGGATATGTGTAGGGGGTTAGGTTGGAGCTAAGATGGAGAGGTCAGAAGCAAAGCGCTCAGTGCATGCTATGGCGCTGCGCTGCTGAGCAAGAGGACACGTGGGCTCGTTTCCAGGGCGCGACGGCAGCATTTCGATCGGGGCGAAACGCAAAAACGCTTAGGTACTTATATTTCGGTTCACTTTGAAAAAAAAAAAAAAACCAGGCAATCAAGATTAATCCGGAATCCTCCACTGAATAAAACCCCATGAATCAATCCATCAATCAATCAACCAATCATCAATCAGTCAGTCAGTCATCAATCAGTCAATCGTATTTCTCTTTTAAATGAAAACAACATTATAACATGCAACAGCAATCGCATAGCTGCCTAGGAATAGACTAAATAACTAAGCAATTCAGAAACTAAATAACGAACAACAACGCGTGGCAGAATTAAACCATACCCAAACAATACGTCAAACACTCGTCCAAACTGAATGCTATACTGGCTGGTGACCGTCATGTATAATTTTAGAGTGTATACGAAGGGATTTATGAATCCGTAGTGCCAGGCTTATTAAGCCCAAAATTTCTCTTTCACCGGGGCCTCAAAGAGAGAAGTGCAGAGGTTGTGAATAGACGAATGCGCGCGGCTACGCCGAACTGGGAAAATGAGAATACTGTAAATGAAAAAGAGAGGGCGAATATAGAAGAACGTAAATCGCACACAATCTGGAGATAACACACACACAGCACCGGCAAAGCCTATCCCTAAGGTCGTAGGCGATGGTCCCGTTGACCGACGGCAGTACGCAGCGCCCGCGCCACAACATTTATTTATAAAGAAAGACACGGCGGCATCTGCCTTCTTTGCGTCATCCTCGCAGCAAGAGCATGTACCATCCGCTTCCCTCCCAGTGCACGCCGATGATCCTCGAAAGTGGGCCCTCGTTTGACAACGAGTGAACATATCAAGTGCCCTGCGAAGTGCGTGCCTTTCCTTGCGGCCAGCGACCTCCGTATACATGCCCACTTTGTCGTGTCCGATTTTCTTGGACTGACCGCACTAAAGACGTCATACGTTTCCGCATCGATATACTGCCCGTTAAAGACTGTCACGACAGCGACAATATAGAAAATACAGAGGAGAAAATGAAGCGAGTTATGTACCTTAATTATTTTATAATTTCTTCTTGCCTGTACTTCCGACACATTTCGCTAGCCCTCAATTATACCGATCGCGCTGTGTTCGAGATTTTCCTAAAACTAACTTGGTGGCTTCGATGAGCCGGGCTGTGCACCGGCCTGCGTGTCTATCAAACGTCATCTTCCCGACGCTTCCAGAGAACGCTCACTGAAAAATAAAAAAATAAAAATTGGAGGGGAGTGGGGTATCTAGGGCATAACGCGCCAAACTGCCCAATTTGCCTCAAGACATAACTCATCTAGAAACGACGGGGAAGACTCGCGTAGAGAGAGCACTGAAGGGAATTGCGTAGATCTCGGATCGATTAAATGGGCACTTTGGGCATCACGGAGGTCTTTTCTTTTTTTTTTCTTTCTTTCCCTTTTGTTGTTCTCTCACTCTCTCTCTCTCTCTGTTTGGGAGTGGCGCGCCGTTTCGGGACATGTAGGTCCCGTTGCCGAAAGCAGGCAATTTCCCTTGCCGCTTTCCCCCATTTCTTTTCGGGTTTTGCTTTGTTGTCTGAGGCGCCTTCGATTTCTCGTCCTGCTGCCGGTTTCGGGAAGAAGCGGACGACGTATCGCCCGATGAGGTCTGCATAGACCAACCCCCCCCCCCCCCCCCCCCCCCTCATCGATCAGGGTCCGAGAATACGGGGGACGTGCGCGCTCGCTCACTGCCAAGGGGTATGTGGAAGCGGGAGAGGAATATTCGCCACGGCGCGGCGGCGTGCCAGAGACCAAGCGCGCTCCGCACCGAAGCGACCTGGACGCCCCTTTTTTTTTTTTTCTGCTTGCAGCGAGCGTGCAGAGCGCTTCCAAGGCGGGAAGAGAAAGAACAGCTGCCTCTTCCTCGATGCGAGGCATCTCCGCGGTGCGAAGAACGGCTAGAGAGAGACGCGGCTTTCCTTCTGAATGGCTTCGCCGATAGTGCACTGCTGGAAGCTGAGAGTGAAACGTGCGGTCGTATGCGCTGTATCGCGCTCAGCACTTGTCGTTCGCCGAAAAGAGCGAGAAAGAAGAAGGCAAAAAAAAAAAAATAGTGAACTCACGCATCACGCCTTACGGTGGAATCGGGGGGTGTTCCCGCGCCGGAAGTTGGCACCACGCAGTAAGATATACAGGAGCGTCAAGCCTATATAGTATCTCGTAATGCATTTGCCAGGGCCTCCTCTTTAACGTCACGGTGACGTAACCCGTCTATACGGCGTTTCATTCGGCTCCCTCTCGCTCTTCGGATTCATTCGCCGCTTTCTGCGCCCTTCACGCGTGTGGCTATTATCACCCTCGCGATTTGTTGTTGTTGGCTGTTAGCGCGAAATCGGCGCGCCAATTTTCGATAAACGCGAGGAACGAGAACGGCGCTGTCTTGCACGCGATTATCACTCATGTCCCTATAGTTGCCTTGACAGCGCGTCGCATTGTTGGCGAAACCTCCGAAGTGCAGCTGGAGTGAGCAACTATTGTGTATAGAGGAAGAAAGGAATATAGGATAAGTGGGTGGTCATACTGCTGTAGAATCTAGATGATACGAAGTTCTGTGGGCCTTTTAAGATGTCTGTATCGTCAGAAAGTCGCGCATAACAAACGATAGCCAGCGCACCAAAGCGACCGTGATATAATAAGTGCTCTTGCCCAGTGGCCGGCTTTAAGCTATTAAAATGTCCAGCATTTAAATTGGTTGGCATTTGCTCTTACGAACAATTCTGGCGTAAAGGCTTTTCGTCAGTACGAGCCTAGATTATCAGCAAAATTAACCTGTGCTTATCGCGCACTCAACAACGGTTTCAATATCGCCGTTAATTGGCGCTAATCTTCCAAATGGAGGTGCAGCAAGGCAGTCGTTAGGGGAGGTTCTCGCGTTTTGTGTTTTGTTTAGCCATAGTCGGGGCGGAGGGGGGGGGGGGGGGGGGATATAATACGACGTTTGTCAAAAGTTACTAAACTATATGCGAATGGCCAGAACTGTCACTGCTGCCTATACCGGGGCATTCGTCTTTGTCCTTTTCTTTTTTCTCACGTGATGTGCTGGGGTGGTCGTGTCCCTATACGCGACGAAGCACACAGTAAGGGAGTTACGCGACCAGTAATGTCATTAACATATATAGTTCAGCAAAGGGCCGGACCAAAGACAGAGCATAGAGGCACTAGAGATTTAACTGCCGGTGTAAAGAAACTATAATGGAAAATTAAAAAAAAAAAAAAGATTAAGAATTCAAAGCCCCGGTTAGTCCGGAAGTCTTCAATTCACCTAAGAAGCTTAGCGTCTACGTTCAAACTTTTTTTTAGTTTAATAAGCAAGGGGAGGCGGTTAATCTTGTCAAAAGCCTTTGAAGAACAAAGAAATATGCGATCAACCGGGATCGACGATCGATGCGGAAACGTATAGAAGGCCGGATAATTTTGTGTTTAATAATTACGTTTTCTAAAGGTGCGGGTGCTGTTCCCGAATGATGAAAGGCACGAGAAAGCGGGAAACGCTGTGAAAAAATAGAATAAAGAATTATAAACGCCATAGAAACTCGGTACACAATAATCCGTGTAAAATGGATTCGTAATTAAAAGGAGATTGTTTGCTGTCAGCGAGGCGGGGTGGAACCACTCTAGCAGCTTCTCCCGCTCCTAAAAATATAATAAATAAATAAATAAATAAATAAATAAATAAATAAATAAATAAATAAATAAATAAATTAGAGTTATACCAGATGAATTTTTTTTTCTTTTCACCCCGAGAAAATGTTTAAATAATTGCCTGTGGTTTATTAAATGGTGATCAGTGGAAAATAGGCCACCTAAGAGCCGGCTGTTCCAATCATCAAAAATAAGCTCCAATAATTAAGGAATGTATGCCATAAACAAAATAAATGAAAAAAAGTGAGGAGAAAAATAAGGAAGGAAAAATAGCGGAGAATATACTATCGCTTAACTGCAGCATAATCGGTTTCATAATGTAAAGAGCGTTGTATCGGCGATCTGGGGGCGTGGCATGTAAGGACAATACTACTCCATAGGCTGTATTACCAGAGGAGGTGGACGTTTACTTGCATCAATCAGACAAGAAAATGCACCATTGACTAATGAACAAAATTTCACTAATGAACCTTTGGCGGAGAACTCTAGGACACGAATTGCAATGTGCAGATTGGAGCCGCAAGGTATACGTTCAGTTCGAAGTAATTTCGTACCTATAGCGCCAGCTTTGAGATAAGCGCCATCAGAATGGCATTAGAATGCCCTGTTCCACTTTTTCTGCTTTTCTTTCTCTTTTTCTTTTCTTTTTTGTTCGAAAACACATATTTAAGCACTACAGAGCAACTGTAACCCTATCTGGTCGCTGTTTTCTTTTTTTCGTCATAAACGAACATTTTCTGTATCTGAACGAGCAAGGAAATAAAAATAAAAAAGCTCCCAGTGTAGTATTTTTTTATTACATCAAATACTTCTATCACAAAGTATGTATTTTACAGGCAGCTTGTAACGTCTCATCTTCCTTAACTCACAGTACCAAGTATGGTAATTGTGTTGATAAATAATTTAAAGGCTGTTTTCATGTCCCCCTAACTAATGTGTCCAGTCTTAAGTAGTATAGCTCCAGAAGTGCGTCACGGAAGCCTAATCGCTGTGCGCCGTAGCATGTGGACATTTTCGGTGAGTTTCGGGAACAGCCTATGTACGTGCACCAAGGTTAGAGAAATGATGCAATCAACTGTGGTTAAAAAAAAACACACCCGGTATATATGAACCGACATCAGGTGGCTCCTCTGTTAATTTATAGAGAGATAAAAGTGAAGGCAAGCAGGTAGCTTAACTAGAGGATAATATCTCCGGTTCCGTAAAGACCTTTGACGAAAACAACCGGACACTTTTTGAAACACTTGCTTTGGGACTGTGGCCTGAAGTACTCAACACGTCAGGCCATGAAATGCGTGCATTGTGACTTCTCTGAGAGAAAACTTGATCAACATGCACAAATCTTAATACAACAAGCACAAAGCAATACCAAATTAATGTGGGAGATTATAAAAGGCGTAACTGAAAGCCCAAATAAAAAACCGATCACTCCTGAAGATGTCGATGCCAAATGCGCCGATACTTTTAATGCGTACTTTACTAGCATTGGTCCAATGCTAGCTGAGCCTATTCCAGTTACTGAAAGCAATGTCGATAGCCCGATCATCCATGAATGTTTTTCCTTGGATCAAGTGGAGGAGCATACCATAACCTCAATTATATCAGGCATGCCTTGCTGCAAAGCTAATGGTCACGATGGTATTACCGCAAAAGCATTGAAAGACAATATAGATATTCTTGTGCCAGTACTCACTAAAATACTTAATAACTGTATAAGCCGAGGCGCATACCCTGACATCTTAAAGATCGCAAGAGTTTCTCCTATATATAAAAGTGGCGACTTCAATGACCCTGGAAGCTATCGGCCTATCTCTGGGCTTAGCATATTAAATACATGTATTTGAAAAGGTCGTCGCGGCTCAACTGAAGCACCACCTAAACGAAAACAAGCTTCTAACAGGTGCTCAACATGGATTCAGAGCCAATGGATCAGCGTCATCAGCAGTACGAGTACGTGTTAGAACTAACCCAGAGTATATACACAGCCTACACAAAATTGAGTTGCCCTTAGGACTATTTTTAGATTTAAAGAAAGCATTCGACACGTTCTGTCATTCCATACTTCTAAAAAAATTACGAACTTATGGCTTTAGCGAAATTACAATGGACCTCTTTTCAAGCTACCTAAACGGTCGAAAACAATATGTAAAATTTGGTTCCTTTGCTTCCCAGTATACTACTATGGTTACAGGAGTTCCGCAAGGATCAGTTTTGGGGCCCATACTGTTCTCGCTATATGTAAATGACCTCCCATCAATACTAAAGACATCAAAAGCTGTCACGTAGGCTGACGATACCACGCTAGTATTTTCAGGTAAACCCCTTAGCGTATTTCAGAACACAATAAATAGCGAGTTATCAAACATTCAACTTGGTTTGCATGTAATAAATTAACACTAAACAGAGATAAGACAAAATACGTAGTATTCAACTCCCGCTATTCCAAGCTTGACACAATAGGCATGCAAATTCACCTTCTAGGTGGAACTATAGAACACAGCTCGACCACATGAAATATTTAGGGGTATTATTGGACTGCAACTTGAACTGGAGACCACATATATCTAGTATATTCGCGAAATTAGCTTCGGCTTGCTGTTTATTAATAAAACTCAGAGAATATCTTCACCTTAACGTTCTTAAAGTTGTTTACTTTTCCATACTTCACTGTCACATCATATACTGTTCCGAATCATGGTCTGGCACATATAAAACATACATAGATCCCGTCTTTCGGTTACAGAAAAGGGCCTTGCGCATTATGACATACACAAGCCCACATGATTATAGTGACATGCTGTTCGGTCGTCTCGGTATATTACCATTATCTCTGGTATGCGAAATGAAAGTTGCAATTTTGATTAACAATATTTTACGCGGAAATCATTCATTATCACCAAGCCTGTTCATTACACCTAATCGCAATACAAGGGGTGCAACAAATATAAATTTCAACCTACCAATCACTCCCGATACAGCTTTCCGTTGCTCAATACGTGCTACACAAAAGTGTTTTTTCGAGCGTGAAAGAAGTCGGCGAATACACGCAAAGTGCCTCGAGCGGCCAGTCGCGCGGCAGTTCTGCGTGTATTCGCGGGCTTCTTTCACACTCGGAAAAACACTTTTATGTAGCATGTATTGAGCAACAGAAAGCTGTAACGGGAGTTTTTCGTGTTGCTCTACAATCTTCTAATTGACACTTTGATAATTAGCGCAGTACTTCTCGAGTTAGATAATTAATTAGAATTACCTAATTAAATATCAGTAAAGAAAAAAATTACTGCTGGCTACTCCACTGAACTGGAAACAATACGCACTAGGTTTGCTTCGCGTAACGCCGTTCCGCTTTTTTAAAAATCGTGCTGCGTGATAGCTGGGACACCCTGTATATTGACTATGGGCCTACACTAAACTTTGGCTACTGGCCTAACAGTTCTTTTGTACAAATTATTATCAATGAAAAATAAACTGAATTGATTTTTTTTAAATTACGCCACTGTGAGAATTGCATCGAGATTTTTTTTTTTTAGTGCATCTACCTTTCTCTCCTTATGGTAATCCACGTCATTTTCACGTAAGCTTAGGCCGACTTAGAGCGCTATAACGTAAAGCTATTCCAAACTGTTTCTATTCCAATTCTGCAATCAGCCCTCCACGATTGGTTGAAAAAATTCTCGGGCCACCCCCACTTCGCTTGTCTGTCACACGACTTCACGAAAACCGCGAAAAAACCTCCCAGCTACCGCACCACACATTTTTCGATGAAATGTGAGACAGCACCGCGAAATGAAGATTATACATACTTATTCTAGCGTACAGAAAGAATGATACAAGCTAAAGGAAACGACTTGTAGAGGTTCTAATCTTCTGCCTTTCTATATTAACTTGCATGTAAGAGTAGAAGCCATTTTCAGGAAATAAGACCAGCTTCTTCTTCACGTCACATAAGCCTATTGAAGAGGCAAATCTATAGCAATAACTAATCCGGGCGCTCGCAACGTAACGGCTCACGACACACAGCTGTTAAAACGATTTACGTAGAATTCGGGGGCACCCACACTTTCGTGCAAAAGGGCAGTTTCAGCCAGAGCCGCTGATGCTCGTTTTCTGAAATTTTATTGCGCTGCGCTGTCGAAGTGCGCAGCCAACCTGCCCTTCTCACCGATTGAATTCACTCATTTTGTTGCCTGATAGCGCCGACGAGGGATACGCGGCAGCGGTCACTTGTGGATCAGTATTTGATGGTCAACGAACTCGATGGCGCATGCTGCTTCATAATCGTCGTCGCTTTGTCACGTTTCTTTTTTGTCTGTTTTCTCGTTTGATGTTTATTCGCTCCGTCTGCCTCATTAATTCGCGATCTTGTCCGTATAGTCCCTATTCGAAGAAAAAAATTACGAACTTTAAAGTACAAAGAGCGAAATAACAAAGGACGGGCAATAACGAAGCCATGAGTGCACAACGGCAGTGCCTTTCCCGCCTTTTGTTTCTCTATCAGTGACTTTACATTCAGATTAGGCAGCATGGACCAATGCAACCGTAATTTAGAAAGAGCAAATTACTCTTGATTCCGCTTTCGCATGCGTCGGGTGGTTTCGGCGCGATGATTCTATGTTTCATGGGTTCAATCGGTTAACGTTTTTACGCATTAACGACCGGGGCTCTTGCGCGCCGCCATTTCCGTTCGCCTGCTACTACACTTCAGAGCATTGTTGTTTGCGACCCCACCTTTCCCGCTTCTTTCATACCTGTCGAGGTTTCTTAGTGGCTATGGCATTTTGCTGCTAAACACAAGGTCGCGCGTTATATATTCCCGGCCTCGGTGGCCACATTCTCGAGAAGGAGAAATGTAAAAATGCAAGTCTTCCGCGCTCTAGGACCCCGGGTCACAGCACCCCACTGCAGCTACCCTCACAGCCCATGAGCTGTTTTAATGCGGTACAGCCCATAATTGTAACTTCCTTTACTGTTGCCTTTTGTAGCTTCACTGCACAGTACGACGATGCTCCAGCTTCTTCGTGCGCTGCTTCGCATCGAAAACCGCAATCTCACTTCGTTTTCTTGGTCTGGTTAAAGGCTCGAAAACTAAAAATAAAACAAAATGGCGCGGGTGAAAATTACTTTCGGTGGCGGCTGCGCAAACCGGAACTACACGTCAGAATGGCATCTCCGTCAGACCAACAGGAAGGCGTTGCCTACGATATTATATTGAGAAATACGCTACGTTTCCGCATCTGAACTGCGATATGAACAAGCGCAATATTGCTTGGAACGCGAAGATAGCGCGCACTCTGTTCCATATCACACATAGCCTTCTTCCTGTAGAGTTGTGTTATATACTAAGGTGAAAACCAATATCCGTGAGACATACCACGCGTCAAATACTACTCGTATCACCAAGCTACGTAATTCGCTTCGGTTCCTCAATACAGAAAGCGATGATATCTGATCGATACGAGAGCGGCGCTACACTAAGAAAGTGCCCGATGCATGTAATACGTCGCGTCGCGCCAATGCTGCGCTGTTAATGGCATATACGTAACTTCTCGGGAAGTTCGCGCCACTTCCTACTCTCATTGTATTCACCTCTCTTTTATAATCGTCTTCTCCTCTCCTCTTAACCTCTCCAAGTCCCCCCCCCCCTCTATAATTAATTGATCATTCAAAAAGCAGTTCATCTCCCCAATGTTGTCATTTATTTACCCCAGCATCTATTCGCAACATATGGGAATCGCTATCTTAAAAATCAAGCCACTGCGTTCCTCTAATTCTCGTTCGCGATTCTTGTTCTCAGAATGCTCTAAACGTTTACGTCGTAAACTTTTCCATAAAGTACGAGCGTACACCCGAGAGCAAAGGTAAACTGACCACAGGCTCGCCGAAAAAACTTAATTTCTTTCTAATTCAGACGCGCAAACTGAAATTGAGAAGTGCACTGGAAAGTTCGCAATGCCAAGTTTGGGATGCAGTCCTCAATTTCAAGTTACACTCACAGGCAGTGGAGAAAATTGGCTTTATCACTGAGTCCCTGGCTTGATGCAATTTAAATTTGAAAAACACATCGGGTACATTTTGCACAAGCGATGCGTTTGAACGAACTTCTCGAGGAGCCATTCGTACAAAACGGAACATCCTCTCCAACATGTTTGAAGTTAACGATGGCAGGGTGACATGTGCGCCGGAAGCATTCCTGTGTTGTATAATTACCACAGGCATTTCTGCTTTATATCGTTCCATTTTCAACGAAGGCACACGTAATTATGCCTCTTTAACACCTCACCGGCACAATTAACAACGCTGTGCGCCTACACGAGTCAGCAATCTCGTATACGAATGAGGCAGATCAACTCGACTCTCCCCTACTCGTCCCACAAAGCAGAAAGCGCGGCTGTGGCTGGCAGTGCTGGCACCCTGTACACTAAAGCTCTTCTTTCGTGGACGTTACCAACCCCTGCTCACTCTATATAGCGCCGCGTACGTGGCCACACAAGAAAACGTGTTTGCCTACGCACTGACTTCAAGTGGCCAACGGCAAGCCAGCTCGACAACGCAGTCTATAGTCTGCGAGAGTGGCATGGCTCGCTCCCGGGGGTGCAGTGCACAAGAGTCTCGCGCACGTGCGCGAGACGATGCGCCGTCTATCGGCGCATCGGAGCTAAGTTTGTTGCGACGTGTCGTAGCGGCCACTATACTCGGCTGTCGCCATACGCACGTCCGTCATAAGTAATGTCGCCCACCCCCCCACTTCCGCTTCCCCCCTTCTCCATCGCGTACATCGCCTGCGTACCCGCCACAACAGTCCCCGCTGAAACCTCGCCTCCCACACGTGTACGCGGCGACGACACTCTGAAATAGCAGCGGCTTCGCGTAAACCCGTCAGCGAGGTAACGAACTGCTGCTCGGCGTACGCCCCCCAAGCCCATTAAGAGTCGGCGGTGGGATGCCAGAGTACGGATACGCGCATCCATCACTGGCGAGACGCTGCCGGTCGAACGCGTGGCGAGCGCGCGCACACGCACACACACACACACCGTACACGACCACACACTTCACCGGTCGCGCCGCTGCCTGTACCGTTGACGGACACAGGAGCGATGCCCGGACAAAGGGGAGAGCGCCAGACTCCATATATACGGCTGACCAGTGTCAGCGGCAGATGTGAGCGCTCCGGCTTTGTTGCTTGGCGAACAGTCCGGACGGCTTTATTTGGTGCCCGTAGTCTTACAAAGGGTACCTTCCTTTTACTTTAACAAGCATGGTTTCTTAGCATTGTTTGGTGTCTAAACAAGACTGATGTATATTAGCCGTGCTGGAGCTGTGAGTTGTTTCGCTTTATCTGCCTGGGCCGGTCAGTACTTCTGTCATTGCGCTAGTCGACACAATCCCGTCGAAGTGGGAATCAGTCTGTACAGCCCTCCACTATCAGGTTGCCTTGTGTCCATGCTTTGCGTTAAGACGCAAGATGTTCAGTTACAGTTCGTGTTGTGAAACCAGCAAATTGAATGAAACATCCTAATACTACTCTTCCTCTGCCATGTTAGAATAAATAATGCCTTTTCTACTGAAGTGTTAAGATAAGTCGTATAAGAAAGTGTTCTTGAAGGAGAAAACGTAAGCGATGAAATTATTTCCCTGCTTAGATCTAAACTGGACGTCCTTACTTAAGTCAGTGCTTGTTCAACAGACCATTGTGTCTATTTCTCTTCTGGTATAGCTACGCAGCACGGGCACTAATAAGTGCGTCCTAGTACGGAGCATAGAGTGGTCAGCATTTGTCATGTCATGGCTGCGATAACCGAAATGATCTCACGTACACACTTAATAAAGTGAGAGAAAAATGAGTGCGCATTAGGAAGAAGTTCCATGTGCCCCAACAGTATTGCCTCGCACTTGACCTTTTCCTGGGGGGTGCATGCAAGGAACGTGGTTTATTTTAACACAAGCTACGCGTTTAAAACACTAGTATTGGTCTACAATGGCTACTATACCTTTGAAAATATCGCGCTCTCTTCTTGCTTTCGCGGGATTTCGAGAGCTTTCTCCAGGTCGTAGCCGGGAACACTTATTGATTGCTAGGTACAAAACCCTAATCCCCTTCAAAGTAGTCTTCTTGGTTATGCATACACTTATCCCAGCGATCCCGTCATTGTTGGAAACACTTCTGGAACGCGTCTCTTTGAATGGTGATAAGCGGAGCCGTCGTATTCTGCATGATGTCTTCTCTTGACTCAAATCGGGTTCCTTTCAGCGGCATTTTCGGCTTTGGAAATAGTCAAAATGCACACGGAGCCATGTCGGCGAAGTAGGGAGCCTGACGAACCACAGAAATGTTGTGGTTGGCGAAGAAAGTCTGAATAAGATGCGCAGAATGGGAGGGTGCGTTATCATGATTGAGCTGCCAAGCTTTTGCTGCCATCAGATCCGGTTGTTTGCGCCTCACAGTATCACGAAAGCAACGAAAGACCTCCTGGTAGTATTTCTTTGTGATGGTTTGGCCTTGTGGTGCGCACTCGTGATGCACCACCCCACGGGAGTCGAAGAACATGGTCAACATCACCTTGACATTGCTGTGGTCCTGTCGTGCATTTTTGGGCCTCGGGAATGTCGGATGTTTCCACTGTGACGACTGCATCTTGGTTTCTGGGTCGCACCCATAAACCCACCACTCATCGCCTGTGATCACGGTGTTCAGAAAGTTGGGGTTACTGTTTGCATTGTCCAGCAGGTCCCGTGCGATATCCAGACGGAGTTGCTTCTTCTCCATTGTTAGCATGCAGTTTGGCCAAGAATTTCGCGGTCACTCTCCAAATGCCCAAATCCTCGATCAACATTGAATGTGCTGATCCAATGCTTGCCCCTGTCTCGTTCGCAAGTTTTCGGGCTGTTATTCGACGGTCCTCCATTACCAAAAGCACAGTGACATTATCGCTTCGGCTTGTTTAGCGTCTGCCTGAACGCGGTTCACTGTCCACTGATGTGCAGCCATCTTTGAAACGGTTGTACCACTCCTTTATCCGTGAGCTGCTCATGGTATCATCCCCGAAAGCCTGTTAAATCTTGCGAATGGTTCCCACTAGGGTATCGCCAAGCTTTTGGCAAAATTTGATGCAATATCGCAGCTCCTGTTTTTCCGCCATTTCACAACTGCTGGAGTCTGACAAGCGCTCACTACACGTCCTCACTCATAGGCCGACTACCAACAACTGACGCTTTCTGCTGGCAGGAAAGACATTCACGCATGCGCATGAATGTCCCCTTCATATCTCCACCGTAGGACGCCTCCAGCACCTTATTGGCTTACGTGGGAAAGAAGAAGGTTCGATACTTTGTGAACCCACCTGGTATAGTTGCGCTGCCAAGGCACGGCACTTCAGCGGTCCCCTTGTGACCAATGAAGTGTCATGCGATGTTTACCAGCACATTTATTTACACAGAACAGCATGGCGTCCATTCGCATTACCGTGGTAGAGAGAAGGTGTTTTTGTCGTTAAAGCACTTCTCTCTTTGTGTTTTTTTTTAATTATTATTATTTCTGCGCATGTCCGCTTGCCGCTTTTCGTCTTTGGTATCTGCACGAACGAGACTTCACCGCGCGCCGTGTCGCCGCGCGCATCGGAAAAGTCGGTACTCCGGTCGCGTAAATACCCGCTGCAACCACCAAGAGTGCAAGTAGCCAACAGACGACAACGCAAAGAGCACAGCCGGCACAAGACGAATCATGTCCGGCCGAGTTTTGACACGTGGGGCAACGGGAAGACCCGCGGAAAGAGCGCGGCCCACTGTCTGGTCGGCTCGCTGGCTGCCATCCATCAGGCCGACAAATGTCCAGGGCACCCAGGGCTCCGTGACGGGAAGTGGACACCGGCAAGGCGTGTCCGCCCCCTACCCCCAGTACGCTTTTGTTGACGCCACCGCGTCTCCCGGATGCCTCGTCTGGACCGGCGGCACGCGTCACGATCCCGGGAGTATACGTCAAGGCAGGCGACGAACATGCGGGGTTCCGCGCAAAGTTTGGAAAGAAAAAATAGCACAGGCAGCGTTGTGATAGTGGCGAGCGTTTTGAGGATGTTGTTTCCGCGTGTCGCGCGGTTTCGACGCTGCGAGCAGTGACGAGCAGCAGCGCGTAAAGTCCCTATATAGCAGCGCGGAGCTGGCACCGATGGCATTGAAGACGAGGCTAATTTTTTTCGCCCGAATAGCAAGTGAGGACGCGACTGGATTTACGGGGTGGTAGAGAGGAAGGGATCTGCCGGAGGCAGAGAGAATAGATCAACGCGAGATGTCGGCAGCGTTGGTGCTTGTTAAACCGAGGGCGCACTTCTCCATTCTGAAACGCCGTCCCACCGTGACTCCGGCGTAGTTCCGCTTTGCTGAAGCGGAGAGTTTCGTTACATTGCAAACGCCTCCTCTAAGAGGACCGGCTGCGCAGATGCTTTCCTTTTTTATGAATATTATTATTATTTTCTTCTTTTTTTTCTTTTTTTTTCCTTTTTTTTCATTTCGCCCCCATAGAAAAATAGACGCCGTGATTTGATCTCGCGACCGCGGCCTTAGCAGCACCTCGCAATGCTTGGTTTGCAAGAAGTTGTGTAGCAGGATTGCACCAGACAGTGCGTAGATTCACGGCAGACAGAGAGAGAGAAACAGAAATATAGAAGAGACGAAAGGCAGGGAGGTTACCCAGACGCACGTCCGGTTTGCTACCCAAGTTGCAGCAAGTAGGCCCATGAAGCCTGCTTGATGGCCACAGCACCTACTAGAAGGACCTCGTTTCTCCTTCTGTCTGCGCAGAGTAGCGAGATAGAGAACTTTTACCGTTGGCCCATTTCTCTGCATCCCTCAAATATACCCCCTACTCTTAAATGCAAAGGCAACTATCGCGAGCACAAGACGCCTACCAGTGCGCCGAGCACCGTAGCTCTAAGTTCGACTGTTCATTTATTGTCTCGGTTACCTCATATGCATAAGATAAATGTTCTACGATTTTCGATCATAGGCCACCGCGAGCAGCGAAGGCCATGAAGTTACGTTTTTTTTTCGGTTTGTTACTGCTTCGCTTCTGAATTCCGCAGAAGTCTCATCATGGTGAGGTTACGCCTTGTAATAAGATTTTCAGCTTTTACATTGCACCAAATTGACGGACGAGCACAATTTTCTGACCCGGTTGGATGTGCACGAAACTCTGCGCACTTTTGGGGGAATAGATCTTCCAGTATTTGTTTGCTTTACGTTTATACTATAAGGCCACGTCTATTGAAATTTCCTCCGTGCCTTTTAGAGGAAATCAGTGAAGTCGGCGCAGGATTTCACTTAAAAGTTGCATCATTCCTCGCGTCGTTAATCGAAAGCGCCTTGATTTGTTTTGAGCCCAAATTTCTCATTCCTTGAAGTGCACAAAAGAAATGACGAGGTGCAGCGGGCAAAGAACGTTCTCCTTCAGGGCCTATTAACACGTATTAACAGCCTCTGACTAGGGTTCACTGTTGACCGGAAAATAAGCTTTATTGTATATCTGCGCAGATTCATAAGAAAATCGTCCCTATAGCACGGCTTATGACGTGCTTCCACTTAAATATGGCTCAAGAAAAAGCCCATTGGATGTTTAAGCAATACGGTACCTGTCACTCTGATACGCAAGGACTTGCACTATCGCGTTAGGTACTGTTCCTTTATATGTATACAAAGCTTGTTATCTCGCGCGTCCTAATTTATCTTCGCCCGTCCTAATTGGTCAGCGCCGGCAGGAGTGCAGGGGCCGACAATTTCCGACACGACTGGCCGGGATAACGAGACAGTCGCCGCGGCGGGGACCGTTCATGAACTGCACCTGCGTAAGTTTTGTGAATGAGGGTCCTTGCTAGTTTGGACACCTCCTGATATAGGCCGAAGTTCACCATATGAGCGTCCAAAGCACCAATAAACAAAACTATACTTATAGCGTAGATCCTGCTGTCGTATCCATGCCCATGCATATAGTCAGAAGCCCTCTTTTCTTACCTCTTGTTCACCGCCTAGTATACGTATGACTCAATACTATATGCAGCACCGGTCGAGGATACGGTACGAAAAGAAGCGGAGTTTTTGGAGGATCGATGTTAGGTGCTGAATGCAATTGTAAAAAAAAAAACGTTTTCCAACGATTAGCTAATTTAATTTCTCTCCTTCATCGTCCTTTCTTTCTTTTCCTGTGCGCGTTACTATCGGTTTTATCTTATAACATAGTTTTCTTGCTTACTACAGATTTAGGTGAACACGGTAACCAAATTATCGCCGTACGCTGATAACGGCGATTTAATTTCTTATGCAAAGCGTGGGATTGACGTCCTTATGAAGGAAACCATCGACTGTTGTATCGGATGAGTGCTGGCGGTGATGGCTGGTACTCGTCAAAACTCAACAGCAAAGCGGAGGAGAGAGGTTATTCCAAAAAGGAAAAAAATATAATAAAAGCGAGATGACCTGCACTTAAAGATGCCCAAAATTACGTGCACCGGGAAGAACAGCCTCCCACTTAATTAAGATTCAAGCGTACAAGGCAAATTTATTATGCGTATTATGTAGAAGAGAGTGGAACTTTTTTTTTCTTTTATTTCGAAGCTGCCACATGGCGATGATTAGGAGTATACCCGACCAGCGAATTTTGTTGCAAATAATATTGGGCTGCCCTTTTATTGAGACTGAGCAACTGAGATGATTGATTACATTTAGTATCATGCAAAAGACAGTTGCGTCTGAGCGTAGATGGAGCGGTATGCACAAAACGTCCCTTATCGTACAGAGCGTTTCCTTATTGGCCGGTGTTCGGGCACCCGCCACTTGTGATATATATATATATATATATATATATATATATAGCGATCGGCCGGATACGACAAACTCGCTGCGGCGATGGCCAATCGCAGGCAGCACATGAGAAGTTTTATTAATGTTTTGTTGTAACTCGCTACACTTAAAAATGCGATGAGTCTTATAACGTAGCTCAAAGAAAAACACCTAGTTTTTATGTGCATGAGCGGCGTCATATTGCGCAAGCCACTCCCGTACTGTAGTGAAAGTATTCGATCACAAGCCACTGTATACTGCCTAAGAACCTGCCATAAGCAAGCGTTGCACCGGTTTACCGTCAATTAAAGAGAAGGAAAACTTCAACCAAAATTTAATTTGGTTGGAGTTTTCCTTCGCTTTAATTCAGTTGCCCCCAACCAGGCAGATAAATCTGCCGAATGTTTACCTTTGACGGTTTTAACATGTATGGAGTTCATTCAAACTTGCATTCCTATTTTCAGCAAACATTTTTGATAGCGACGTGGCCATGCCGAGTGTCTGCAATCAATATTTCGTCCTTCTCTCAAAGATGAAATATATTTGCGTTGCTTTCATGGCGGTGCATAGCCACTGTATCGTTCGCGCATTTAGCATGCTTTATTTCATTGCGCACGTGTAACGAGCCTAATTAATTGTCACACACTGACGACTATATCACGGAGTGCAGACAACGCGGAGGAAGACACGGAGAGCCGCTTTTCTTTCTCTGCAAGAACAAAATGAAAAATGACGCGCTGAATGTTTTTCAGGCTGCCTTCCCAGTCACTTTGAAAACAGGCGCTACACGTGTCGTACGGCTCAAGCGGCTATACATTAGCGCAGTCCGGGTTAACTGCGAGATAATAGATTAAAGGTCGAGAGATTGCCCAGAGCAACTGTCCGGCTGGAACCAATAGCGCTATGCGGGCTAATACCACGTGCCCGCGAAACTGCCCTTATCAAGGCAATCGATCGTAAAACGGTTCTCTCATTCCCAATTCACTGCGCACGGTGCAGCTCAAGGGCAGTGAACGAAGCCTCATGTACACAAATGGCCGAGCACCCGTCGCGCCTCCCCCCTCCCTCCCCCCCTCCCTCCCCCACCTTATTCCGAGGTTCGTACACTCTCTTCCGCGGCGGTCGTCCTTTTTCGTTTGTCTTTCTCGACGGCAAGTGAACACATCGTAAGCTGGCGCGCGTGACCCGAAAGGGCAGTGCGGGCACTCTGCATAGTATAAATGCGAGTCAGCTGCCGCTGCTGCGCTGCGCATGGATGCCCTCGCGCGCTCAATACGGGAGTCGGTCGGCGCGCAACAAGTTAATTGAATGCAAACAACCGGCTGCCTGCGCACCTATGCCCGCGCAGCAGCAAAGCATAAAGCGACAACACTTGCTGTCTCTGGCACAGCTTTATCTCTCTCTCTCCCATCCCTCTCTTTCGTTTCTCACCTCGGAGACAAAATTAGGCAGTGGGTCCCGCAGCTACACGCAGCAGCAGAAAGAGGACACTGGCGCGAGCCACGCGTGGTGCGCGTATATCGACAGCGACTGTCGCCGGAGCAAAAATGAACGTCTCCCGGCGTTCGCGCGGGAGGTAATTGGGCGCGTCAAAGGGGTACGGGTCTCTCTCTCTCTTCTCTTCCCTCCGTTGCTCAACGCCGTTGTTCTTCTCTCTTCACGCAGGTCCGCCCGGGAAGCGAGGCAAGAGGGGCAAGCAGGGAGAGCCCGGCGAGGCAGGACCGCCGGTGAGTGCCGCGGTGTGTTTCTTCTTCTCGGGAGTACACCCCCCCTCTTGGTGCCCAAGCCACTCCTGTTGCTTGCGCGGGGCCTCGCGGGGCATTATTCAAATTGTGGTAAACACGAGAGGTTGGCCCCGTGGCCGCGCATGGAGCGGACCACTATTTGCCCACTCGTTAAAGCACGCGCGGCTGGCCACGGGAAACGTCCGCGCTACGCGCGGGCACGCCAAGGAGGACTTCGAATGAAACGTACGAGTTTATCTTTCCTTCCTTTGGCACCGTGCGCGCGCTGTGTGCCACTGCGGTGCCCCTCTTTCCGTGCTCGTTAGTAGCCGCTCTTCTTTGTGCTCGGGCCCCGAGGCTGTTGCGGTGTTTGCTCTTCTTCTTCTCCTCCTTCTCGGCTTCCCTCCGGATGGTCTCCCTCATAACGCTGGTTCCCTGCTCGTGTGTCATTCATTTTCTTCTCTCTTTCTCATTCATGTGTATCCTCTTTTCTCAGTCACTGATGCTTATGAAAAAAAGAAGGGAAGAAAAAAAAAAGCCATCTTGCGCGGTTGCATCAACGCTTCGCGTTGTCTTATTTCTACACATTAAACATTAATTCCTCATTCCTGGCGACGTATAGCCGTGCTGCGCCTGTGATAGTCGTCGAGGAGTGTAACCCAACGGAGTTCAGGGTGTGAGCCGAGACCTTGGGCGCCTACAAATTGCATCAACTGGTCGAAGTTAATCCGGGGCTGCGGAGCGCGCAGCCGCGATTGCCCGTGGCCCCCCGAAATCTCGTTTGTATAGTGCAGCGTCGTGCTGGGACTGCATGCAGGCGCTGAGGACGTAATGCAACTAAATCCGTCTCGCTTTCTCCCGGTCCCCCTCAGACTCGGCAACACGTCCATAACCTGCCTCTAGACTCGCTTCGTCCATTACCTTGCTGGCAATGAAATTAATTCTACCAACGGAAGTGCGTATATCCATCGCCTTTGCACTCGTCGCGAAATTGAATGAGGCGCAAAATAGTATGGTAATGCAAGCACTTCACTCGCTGCATTTGCTGATTAGGTTATAGGCGCGTTTAAACGACGGGTGGAATCACCTATTTTAGTACATAGTCCAACCGCCGCGTTACTCAGCGGCGACGAGTGGCGTGGTTTGCGGAGCTTTTATGCACGGCGAGATTCGACGCCGTTGATTCGCGCGGCAACGTCACAACCACGGACTGAATCGGCTATTACACTCGGCGCCGAGTGCAGCAGGTATCGGACTCTTCTCTAGCGAATACCTTACATTACAGAAGATATTAAACAATTATTCTTCCTGTCTCTCGTTCTAGCCCTTCACAGTCGTTAACAATTCGTCGGGATGCCTTTCGTGCGTCACTAAAGATGAGGTTTATGAGATGAGGTTTATTCTTACTGTAGGAGACAGTACGTATGCAGAAGCAACGGCGAAAAAAAAAAACTCCGAGGACACCTAAGCAATTATGAGTTGTGAATGCGAAAACATTAATGCTCAATTGAACGCCGCTCAGCGGTCCTTCGAGTTATGAACTCCTTGAGGGCAAGCGAGCGCGTCGAGACGCTTGGCGCATTTTGATTTCGCCTTACCCATACCGGTTTCTCAGAAAGAAAGCTCCGTAGTTGAGGAAAAATTCTTCCTGGTCCAGGATTCGAACCCGGGACGAACGCCATTCCGGGGTGGTTGCTCTACCGTCTGAGTAACACCACAGCCGCTCAGCCACCACGGTGGTTTATCCGCAACTTCGGCTTAACGTTGCCGACTAGGATAGCCTAGTTGGCGTTCGCCGCTATACCACCATATCGTCAAACAAGCCGTTCGCTATATTCAATGCCCTGCGTCCGAGCACCAGCCAGTGAGGGCACACTATTACGAAGAAGGTTTGTGGACAGGGACCGTAGTCCCTGGGGCAGCTTGCTTTAACTTGTGTCTTTTAACTTTCATGAAAATATTTAACTGGGCAGGTCGATGCTGAATCATTCATGAAGAACAGTTGAAGAATTAAGACCCGCCGAAATGC
The DNA here is from genome assembly GCF_013339745.2 of Dermacentor silvarum. NCBI lineage: Eukaryota > Metazoa > Arthropoda > Arachnida > Ixodida > Ixodidae > Dermacentor > Dermacentor silvarum. The sequence goes on along the minus strand of NC_051154.1, from coordinate 235,491,347 downwards.
ATCGAAACAAAAGATAAGCGCTGCCTTCATGTTGACTTTCTACGTAAGTTTTATTTTTCTTAGATTTTCATGAAAACTGATATCCTATGTTTTTTTTTCTTCTTTTTTAGCATTAAATTCCTGGTTACACAGATTGAAGCACGAAAGTGTAGCCTTTTGAAGAGTAGAATTTTGGGCCAGTTGGTAATGCATAGTTGACTACGGTGAAGTGCAATAGACGGGACCAAAGGAAGGAGAGACAACTGGGACAAGCGCTGCTAACAACTGTGAATGTTTATTACAAAATTTTCACTGCAGGAGGACAATGCGCGCGTGCGCCCATGACACTCGTAAAATAGCAATAAAGAGATCAGGTGCGAAAAGCAAGGCGAGACGATAAAAATTGCATACAACGCTTGCACAATCTCATCATGAAACGGGATAATTATGAAGCACGCGTACGCCGTCAACTGAGCTCAACTGGCACGGGAGGCATAAACAAAAAAATAAACATAACTAACTAAATAAATAATTAACAAAAAAAATTAGAGAAGTATGTGAATGTACCTGCGCAGCTGTGGCTACCCATGAATCACGCTTCTTTGTTTAAAAGTGCCACCGAAGTCACGCTAACGCACACATCGGATCCACAATTTTCAGTTAACACCGCTTCCAAAAGCTCACGTTCTGATTTCGTTTTGCCGCGGCCGACGACCTTCCTATTCTTCAACCGTGGAAAGCAACCACAACTTTTGCAGTGTAAAGAAAGGTTCGAGCCTTCTCCTGGTTTCAAACACCTAAACTTCTGTCGCAGCCTGTCGTTCAGGCTGTCGTGCATCCACCTTGAGGGAGTGAATGTGTTGCTGAGATTCTACCCCCCAAGAAACCACGCATTGGCGCGATTATCCAGGAAGAGGTACGGTACTTTATGGAGCAAGAACTAGCCCTGGTGCGTTAAGATAATGGGGAAGGTCTTGCGGTTCTGCCCCATGTGCTCTTGCGTAAGAAGGCTGCAGAAGCCGTCAACAAGGACTTCGTGCCCACGAAGCTTAAGTCAGCCAAGGCTGATTGGGCTGCACTGATTCTCATTGATCCAATGAACCTGCATGTGTTGCAGAAGCAAGTAAAGGACATTAAATAAGGTGATCTAAGACAGACAGACAGACAAAGAACTTTTATTCAGGTCCTGAGGAACTGCGTTGGGACGCCCCCTTTCAGGGGAAGTCGGTAGAAGTCGCGGGCCGCTCCCACGCAGGGACCGGAAGACCGTGGCCCTCCGCCCTCTCGCAGGCCCTCTGGACAGCCCGAAGTTGAACCGAGAGGCCAACTTAGAGGTGCTCTAAGAGAGTTTTTCGCGGCAAAAGCACACAATTAAGGACCTGTGCCCTTTAACAACCATTGTCTCCCACAAAGGGGAGCTGGCAGGCTGTCCTGCTAAAGCATCTGAACAAGTTGTCCCTAGAGGATCCCTTCAAAGTCAGGAGCTCCGAATGTGTGACTGGTGTTCTGCAGCAAGGCATCAGAGGAGCTCCATCGACACCGCGGAACTATTTTATTTTGTTCCACACAACGAGCTGCTTTCCAGCTGTGAGATAACTCATTGGACCATTCCGGCACGGTTGCCTTTCAGAACGAATGCGGCGTGTCTAAAGAGCACTTCCTCGAGCTGTTGAGGTGTTATTTTGGCGCAACTTTAATTTCTTTCGGAGACAACTTGTACATTCAGAAGCAGGGCATCTGTATAGGATCTTGCGTAGCTCCTGCCCTCTGTGAAAGTTTTCTAGCCAGCTTTGACTGTCGACTCAAACGTGAGCTCGACGCCGGCAAACTATAGGCCTAGTGAAGATATTTAGATAGCTACTATTTTTTGTCATTTTAAGTTTAGAAGCACTGACACGCTTAACATCGGTGGCTATGTCGGTGGTATAAGTTTTTAACAAGTGTTACTCCTCGTCGACGTTCACATTTGAGCTTCAACAGACACATTCCATTCAGTTTTTAGATCTTCGCATACATTTTATATGAAAGTAACCACATGCATCTGCTGGGCTTACATGCCAAGATCTAAGAAAGCCATTTTACCCTTTGATTCCTCACATTAGCAACTGATTAAAAGGGGAATCACTAAATCATATTTTAGGTCGGCACTTTTGAAGTCCTCCCCACACAGGATAACGGAAAGCTTCGGTCGCCAAGAAACAAGGTTGCAGCAGGCGGGTTTCCCGCGTCCGCCGCTTCAAGCTGTTGCAGAAATTCTGCTTGATAAGCTGCGCGAAGAACATGCGGAAAACGCTGTAGGTACGCCGCCGAAGAGGCGCTTGTTCGAGGTTGCGCCATATGTGCATAAGTTATCGCGCAGCTTTAAGAAAGTTGCACGGAAGCTTGGAGTGGATCTTGTGTTTCCTGCATCACGCAACTTGTCACAGCTGTGCAAACGCGTCACGGGAAGTCTCATAAGGAAATGTACGGCGAAAGACGAGTATCAGTATGTTCCATGCGCTACTTGTGTGCTGTATAGAATTCCTTAATATACGGTCGGGTTTACTTGGGACAAACGGGCCAGCAACTGAACGACAGGCTGCGACAGCACTTTAGGTGTTTGAAATCGGGAGAAGGCTCGAACCTTGCTTTACACTGCAATAGTTGTGGTTGCTATCCACGGTTGAAGAATGCGGGGGTCATCGGCCGGTGGAAAAACTAAATTAGAACATGAGCTTTTGGAAGCGCGGTTAATAGAAAATTCTTGATCCGATATGTGCGTTAGCGTGGCTTTGGTGGTACCTTTAAACAAAGAAGCGTGATTCATGGGTAGCGATAGCTTAGCAGGTTCATTCACATCGTTTTTTTTTTATGCCTCCTGTGCCAGTTGCGGCGCAGTTGACGGCGTACACATGCTTCCAAATCATCACATTTCATGATCAGATTTTGCACGCATTGTACGTAATTTTTGTCGCCACGCCTTATTTGTTTGCGCCTGCTCTTTTTGTTGCTGGTTTCATGAGTGTCTTGGGCGCATGTGCGCATTGTCCTGCTGCAACGAAAATTTCCAATAAATATTCACAGTTAGTAATAGCGCTCGTCCCGTCTGTCTCGCCTTTCTTTGGTCCCGCCTATTAAGCTTCACCGCAGTCTAAGTGCAGTCCGAAGGTAAGAATTAGGCGTTTTTTGACATTGACAGCAACTGACTGTATTAACAAATGTACAGTTATGAGCAAACTACCTATAAAATGGCTAGGTTCAGCGTTTGCCCTAACGATATCAATTACATATATGCAAAACAACAAAACTTCTATGATGCTGCCTTGTGGAAGACTGGAAGCTACTGGAAGTTCACAAGAAGAATGACTGCCGATTGGCTAAAAAATGTCGCAGGCCCGAAAGGCGAAGCATCAATTGCGATAGCAAATTAGTAGAGAGCTATTCGGAGTAGAGATAGTAGTTTTATCGGCTGCATAAACTTGGACACATTCGCTTACTAACTGAATTAACAAGCGTCGTGTTAGCGCGCACAAGCAAACATGAGTAGATCACACTCACTGACCGCAGACAACGACTGTCAAAACGCTGGCAGCAAGCGCAGCCGCCGCAGCGAGCGAAGGTTCGTGCGGTCTATCGCTTCAACGGAAACTGAGCGGCGAATGCACAACGCATACAAAGGTCAGAGCCTTGTGGAGATCGCGTTTAAGAGACGGTGCGGGCGGCCGCCACAGCCGGGCAAAGTACAAGCACGGTTGTTGGCAGAGTAGAAGCTGCCCCCCCCCCCTCCCTCCCGCGCTGCGTTCCTGCTTTCTTGCTTTCGCGTGGGAGATTGAGTGGCCAGTTCCCCTTGTGCCCGGTTGCAAGATACGAATTTGGTGCCGCGGCACAGCGTCGCCCCGCCTTCCTCCCTCCCATACCCCCACGGCCTTTCGCGCGACGAAGGTCGCGTTTGCTTTCCGCCGTTCCGCCGTGCTGCCCCCCCCCCCTCCCTCCCGCGCTGCTTTCCTGCTTTCTTGCTTTCGCGTGGGAGATTGAGTGGCCAGTTCCCCTTGCGCCCGGTTGCAAGATACGCATTTGGTGCCGTGGCACAGCGTCGCCCCGCCTTCCTCCCTCCCATACCCCCACGGCCTTTCGCGCGACGAAGGTCGCGTTTGCTTTCCGCCGTTCCGCCGTGCATACGGCGCGCGGCGACGATTTTTTATTGCGATATCAATTATATGGACACTTCAAGCGGATTTCTGCCGTCGCCGTCGTCGTCTCCGTGAGGTTCTGTATAGAGTCCAAGGGCGATAAAACCGTCGCCGCGAGCCGTACGTATGTGCGAGTGAAACGCCTTCACCGAGAGGGAACGCACAGTGGAGAGAAAACGCGACTTCCCTCGCGCGAAACGCCGTCGGGGTATGGGAGGGAGGGGTGGGCGACGCTGTGCTGCGGCACCAAATGCGCATCTTGCAACCGGGCGCAAGGGTAACTGGCGACGGAATCTCCCACGCGAAAGGAGCAAAGCGGGAAGGCAGCGCAGGAGGGAGGGAGGGAGGGGGAGGGAGGCTTCTACTTTGCCAACAAATGTGTTTTTGTACTTTGCGCCTGTGCTGGCTGTCGGTGTTGTCGCGCGCACCGTGTCTTGGAAGCGATCTCCACACGGCGTTGACCTTTGTATGCGATGTGCGTACGCCGCTCAGTTTCCGTTGAAGCGATAGACCGCACGAACCTTCGCTCGTGCGCCGGCCGCGCTTCCCCACGCCCCCGTTTTGACAGTGGTTGTCTGCGGTCATCGAGACTATTCATGTTTGCTTGTGCGCGCAACGCACGCTTGTTAATTCAGTTGATAAGCGAATGTGTCAAGTTTATGCAGCTGATAAAACTACCATCAATACTCCTTATAGCTCTCTACTAATTATGCTATCGCAATTGATGCTTCGCCTTTCGGGCGAAACTGCGACATTTTTATCGCCCTTGGACTTTATACGGAACCTCACGGCGACGGCGACGACGACGGCAGAAATCCGGTTGAAGTGTCCATATAATTGCTATCGCAATAAAAGTGCTTGCAGTTATGAAGCTGCCCAGTTTATTATGTACACTGGTAGCTAATTGATTAAAATGTTTTATCAACTTGCCGTATAAAACACGGTCGACGGTGTGTGTGTTTTTTTAACGCGATAGCGTTAAGGGCCCCGTGTCGCAGAAAATCCGGGGTCGGCGTGAATGTCGGCGTATGTGGCGGAGAAAATCATCCCGAACCACCCCGACCGCGCAGGCCTTCCGCGTGGCGCGAGGTGTTAGTACAGGAGAAAACCATTCCAAACCACCCCGACCGCACAGACCCTCCACGTGGTGCCAGGTGTTAGTGAACAAAAATTGTCTTTCTCACAGTGACATCCGTCAGAAACATGCTAAAGTACGACTGAACCACAACCTACAGAGATGGTTTCGTCGGACTGTTATTTGAATGTACGAGAAAACATAATTCTGTTACGAGGAAACTCAAACACAAACCCCTTTTGCCAGCATTTCTACCATACCAACAGCGGCGCGCTCGGGTATGCTACTTGCGAAAATCTTATCCAGATGGCGCTAGCATCCTCGGCAGGTCAAATTGGGACTTGACCTGCCTAATGCGTTTTGAACACACGCGCGCGTCGGGGCAATAGCAAACAATTATTAAAATAATAAAAAAGGTCCTAGGGCCTTCACATTTTTATATAAGACGACTTATATTGCCCCTGGAAAAACGTCTACCCAGCAATGCATTTCTGTTTAAAAGTGAAGCCGACTTTAAGGGGATCGTGTAAGCTTGGTCTTTGTAATCTGACCTTCCCACGTTCTGTGTTGCAGTGAAACCGACTCAAAGAAAAATGCGATGCGAACGGGTCCCGATAACGCTATCGCGTTCCACTCTTAAAGGCGAAGTTTAAGCGTCCTCCAATTTTCATTTTTTTGATAACCGGGAATATGACGCCACCTTGATGGATTTGTCAAGAACCCGTAGAAAGTGAATAACCATTGTTATCCTTAGTTTCGACCTTTACCTCTTAACATAGATTCTGTGGGACGGCGATACCGTGATTCTTTCTGCCGTTCGACGCATCTACAGCAAATAGAGATCCATGTACATAAGCACATCACAAACACTTTGGCGCTGGAAAGGGCACGTCTTTGTACGCTACAGAGCGCAAATTAATGGTGGTGCCACTAGCATTCTAATGGAAGCACGATGGTGCAATTTCAATTTCAGCAAAACAGCAGCTTGAAAAGCAATAACGAAAGAAAGAAAGAAAGAAAGAAAGAAAGAAAGAGAGAGAGAGAAAGAAAGAAAGAAAGAAAAGAAAGAAAGAAAGAAAGAAAGAAAGAAAGAAAGAAAGAAGAAAGAAAGAAGTGTCAACGATTGTATTCTTCCAACACTGAGAAAAAGCACTGAGGAACGCCGCGACATTATGAATGGAAGGAAAAGAAAACTAACTATCAAATTGCTTCCATCGCTGTGACGAAAAAGACAAAAGAGCCTGGAATGAAAGAAATTTCTAAGCTAAATTGCGCCGTACGAGTGCTCGACTTCCGTCGCATCAAGTGGATTCGGACGTCCGGAGTCAAAGATGAGCTGCATGACTTTCTGTGCATGCAGTGTTTGTCCGGCCATGTCGAAACAACCAATCCGAGCTTCCACGCGAGATTAACATGTAGCTGCGAGTAACAAATAACTGCCATGGTAAACGCTGAAGAAAGAGCGCGCAGAGGAGGGGGAGAGAGACAGTCCCCATACGGGCAAAATAACGGCGGGAGATAAAGGAACCAGACAACGCCTTGTCCTCAAGCTCGCCGGCTTAAACGACATATCTCTGGAAACGACGGCTTCGCGAGCACCGTCTCGCGTGTCTCAGATACACAGAACAATGCCGCCCCGCGGCTTTGTCGCGTTGTTTCGCCGCTTGCCCATAGAAGGACGCGAGAGGAGCTACAACACACCCAAGCGAATGGCCCCTCGGCGGCGGACGCACCGAGTGAAACCAGAGTGCGCCGAGGCGCCCAGTTTCCCTGGATGTAAGAAAATCCCGACCCATAGAAGAGGGAAGCCACGAAGGATCACCGTCGCGGCGGCTCGGTCAGAGCTCGTGGGCAGACAGCAATGAGCGAAGGCGCAGAATAGCCGCCGGCCCAGCATAATTAGGTCTTGCAACCGAATCCGCGTCGGCCAGCGAGACACCGGATCGCGAGGAAGGAGGGGGCATCGAGTTTCCCTTGGTTAACTCTGCTGGACACGACGGCGGCCGCCTCTATCTTCCCGGCACCGCCGCGGCTTTCTTCTTGCCTCGTCCGCTTCGTGCTCCTTCACTTCTCCCGCGGTTCCGCTTTTAGTTTCTTTCCTTTGTTTCCGTAACCATTTTTTTTTCTTTGCCATGTCGTTCTTCTCCAGCTGTAATCAAAAGGGATCGAAGAAGCTCAATTAAGCGGCTTTCGATCGATTTTTGCTTCTTCTAGCAAACGGCCGTGCTTCCAGATCCAATGTATCCGTTGGACAGGTCCGTGGCCGTCGCGTTCAGCTTCTTATGAACAAGAGAATCGGTCCGTCCGTCTCCGGCGTTCAGTACGTCAGATTCTCATTACGGGCTCGTTATTTGCAGCTACGTACAGGCGCATCGCGGTCAAACCTCAACCTCCCTTCTGAGCCAGCGGGTGCGGAACAAACACACGACGTGGAGGCAGTGGAGGGGATCTCTCACGCAGCGATATATCTGCTAATTTTACGAGAGCACGAACGCGAAACCATATATGGCGCTGCCCTTCTTCTCCTTCTTGCGTGGATAATTTGACGCCTGTATTATAAAGGAGCGCGATCGTTCGTCGCAGAGAAGTACAGCGGAGGATGGCGACATGCATCTCGTTATATGGAGTTGTGCACGTAAGGACGAGCCTTCTTCTGTGGCTGCAGGGTTAAGGTGGGGCGGGGGAGGAAGGAGGGGCGGGGGTACTGCGCTACTGCGGTTGCACTGTCGCGAACCCTCCGAAGTGCTCGCTTGGGGTAAAAAATCCTGGCCGGGTTTCTGCGCACAAAAACGCGAAAGACCGCTGTGAGACCCCTCCTCAAGTTGTACAAAAGCATTCTTTCCGGGTCTTTTGTGTTATTCCGTGCATGCGCTGTTCAACACAGGCAAGGACAACGAATATACGCGTTCCGTCTACTTAGGAACTTTTCCCCTTTACTTAAACTTAGTGCTATAAAGCTAATTACTACTCTCAGCACCCGTCGCCACATACAGTCCCTAAAGTTATTGTACACTTTAACAAGTTCCTCTTGTTCTGCTTCCCTTAGCCCACACAAGAAATACGGGGTGCTCACCGCATCCAGGACGTATCACTTTTTTTAACATCCGGCCCTGTCGATTATGCACTGACGTGTATAAACAGTTTTTCTTGACCAACTATTGGATATTAGAACTATAGCTACCGGGCGCCATTCCTTCTATCCACTTGGATGAATTCCTCTAGCTTGCATTTGAGCGTTATTGACCTGTTTGTTTTTGTTTTGTGTTTTGTATGTTTGCCTGATTTCCCACTCCTGCATAGCTCTTAATATACAGGGTGATCATTTAAAAATTTTCCGAAATTGTTAAAAATCGCCTGTTGCAGATACCACAATTCTTGTCCTTGAGCTGGATTATTCAAAGAGGCGGACATCACTTGCACGAGAAATCAAAACACACACATTCATATAATTAACAACCATACACTAATGAACTTCTTAATTAATTACTTTACGCCACATATTGCAATTTACGAATTGTATATAGCCGGTGAGCTTGCCACACGTATCCAGTTGAAATAAATCTCCAGGATTGCACCAGTTTCGAGATAGTATTTCCCAAAGTGTGGAACGAAATACATGGGCATTCCAGTTACTTTTGTGCTTCAATGCATAAAAGAGCGTTTTCTTTTTTTTTTTTAAGTAAGTGGAACAACAGTGCATTCTTACGGCAAGTTTGATGGCGCTTAAGACAAACCTGGCGTCATTCTGAAAATTAATTCCAAGTGGATGCGCCTTGCAAACTCACCTGGTACAATTCGCAAATTGCAATATGTGCCGTAAGGTGGATTTCGTTAATTAGTTGAATATGTGCTTCGATTTCTCGTGCAAGTAATGTCCGCCTCTCTGAATAATCCAGCTCAAGGACTGGAATTTTATTATCTGCCACAGGCTATTTGAAAAAATTCCATAAAACTTCAGAATGATCAATCTGTATATAGGTCTGCAGTATGTAAGACAGACAGACAGACAAACGATAGATAGATAGATAGATAGATAGATAGATAGATAGATAGATAGATAGATAGATAGATAGATAGATAGATAGATAGATAGATAGATAGATAGATAGATAGATAGATAGATAGATAGATAGATAGATAGATAGATAGATAGATAGATAGATAGATAGATAGATAGATAGATAGATAGATAGATAGATAGATAGATAGATAGATAGATAGATAGATAGATAGATAGATAGATAGATAGATAGATTTGTCTTCCATCATAGTTTATTGAATCGTAGTTGATTTGTCATAGCTGATTTGTCTCCCGTCATGTGTATTATAACGAGCAGCAACCATCATCAAAACGAGGCGCGTTCTGCGATTTCAAGGCAGCGCTTTAGAGCCCGAGTAGCCTCATGCCATGAAATTCTCTGTCACTTTTTCATTTCTCCAGTGGGACTCGTTTCAGAGCTCGACTCAGAAACAGGCCCCATCATTTCATTTTATTGTTCTCGAAACTCAAATAGGAGGACTTGTTGAGCGCGGTATGGTATCGACTATTGACCTCCTTGTCAAAACACACACCTGACAGCTGCAGATTTACTTAGGTCGTCAAAAATAAAGCACTGAAACCTGCTATTCAGCTTTAAAAAAAAAACTTAGTGCCATTCAAGAAAGCATGCCTGCTACAGTTGACGCGTTTTGCAGCGTGCCTGACGTTAAAGCTGTCTTTTTTTTTTTTTTCCCTCTATGCCCTCTTTCTACGCAGGGCGCTTCGGGGCCTCCAGGAAAACCCGGATTTCCGGTAAGACGAATGCATCTTGCGTTCCTCCGCCTTAAGTGCCTATCCATAATGCACCAGCGAAGCACGTCGAACGTCCGCAGAGATACATGTAGTAAAATCGCAATGCATAAGGCTGTTTTAGTGTACGAATATGCGCGTTTTATACATGTACGACGCTGGACACATATATAGGAAGGGTGGGGGAGGGAGAGAACACCAACTGTAGCTGAATACAAACCGACGGCGGGACTTGTCCTGGACCAAAACGTATTTATGATGTTGGAGGAAATGAAAAGGCCGTTTTTTGTATCGATCGAATCGAACACGATATTAGTGGTTAGGCGAGGAATTGTCATTTTAAATTGGAACGGGTACTGGCGTAAATCTAGCCATATAGCGGCATTCTGCTGGCAAACTTCCTTTTTTTTCTTTTTTTTTAACTGACGATAAAGAAAGTAATTAGAATTAGTTGTCGCCCCCTTACAACAATCTTCTGGCCTCTTTTGTACATATAATGTTAGTTCGTTCGTTTGTCTGCTTGTTTGTTGTTGTTGTTGTTGTTGTTGTTGTTGTTGTTGTTGTTGTTGTTGTTGTTGTTGTTGTTGTTGTTGTTGTTGTTGTTGTTGTTGTTGTTGTTGTTGTTGTTGTTGTTGTTGTTGTTGTTGTTGTTGTTGTTGTTGTTGTTGTTGTTGTGTCTTTATATTTGGCCCTAACTTTTTCGCGTCATATGTTTTCCCCGCAGAACAGTAAAAAACAATCATTGGTGCTTTATCAGTTTTTGATGTGTGAACAACTTTTAAGGACAGACCGAGTCAGCGCCCGGGAAAGTCACGCACACGCACAAGGGACCGAATATCCGCCTAGCACAGGTTTCTTCTTCGCCATGTATACTTAGAAATTGTGGACATCTGGTATCGTATTCAAAATGCTTTTCGCTCATAAGTGATGTTTGCCGTCTTCGCCAATAATATGTCCAGCATCAGGATTGGATGGAATTTGATCTTACGAAAAATTGTACTAACGGAAGATCATTTTGTGAATACAGGCCCTGGTTCAGTTTGTCCGCTCCACCAACTTTCACGGCTAGAGTCGTTGAATGTGGGTCCGCTCCTTACGGAATCCGTATAACAGCATTCGCGGTGTGTATCTAAAGCCCTAGATTTCGAAACTACCGCTGCGACGCAAACGAGTGGCACATATCACCGTGTCCGAGCAGTTGACGAAATGTAACAGCGACACGGTACAAAAATGCCAGAGCGGTGCAGGTACCAAACCAGCCTACTCAATAAAGCGGCAATTTGGGCTTGTTTGCGACTAATTATACGATCAGCAGACGTTAGCGCGTTGTGCACGAGGACTGGTGTAAAACGGGTTCACGATCTTCGAAATAAACTGTTGTGACTTAGTGCCAAGTGGTTTCGTGTCACTTCTTTCCTCTTAGTCAACAACGGGCTACGTATAGTGCTCGTAACAGAGCGAACTCATGTCAGCCTTATCGCAAACTTAATCGGCAGAGGTCGAGACCACTGTGCCAGCGCTTGTGTAAGCAGTCATTTGTGCACTACTACCGAATCTGTGATTATATATGCGCTATTTACACGGCGCTGTTTAAAAGAAATGAACGCCGTTTCTCCAAACTGTGCATAGCCAAACCCACTTAATGCAATGCTTTCTCCTGTCATGCTTTCTACGCAAATGCTTAGCAGTTTCGATACACTCGCAGGTGGTTGGGAAAAAAATAATCGGACACAAGAAATAACTGGGGAGCGTGAGGCAATGCGCTACGCGGGAAATTCGTGACGCTTTTGCTGGTACGCTCCACCGATCTCCGCATATAATAAAGCGGTTAATTACATACTTACTAAAAAAATCATCGTATATTAAGTGAATTCAAATTCATTCATTACTCTTGCTGGAGTCCATTCTGGAAACAAACAAACAAACCAAAAAGCCCTCGTTGCCTATTAATGGCTGAACAGAGCGCAAATCGCGTTTTTACGAGTTCGTGCGCGAAAAGCAACTTCTATAATAGCACCGCGGAAAAAAAAAGGAAGAAAAGAACGAACGAACGAACGTTGGTGTTGTGCCCTTTCTTGGCTGTTGCCTTTCTTTCTTTCTTTTTTTTTTTCGTGCTTCCATAATTCATGCTAGAACGGGTTTATACTCATGATTATCGTGTCATCCAATTTTAGGTCTACACGCTTGAGAGCAGGCGTTTTTTATCTGCAGATCCTCAAGCCTCTTACCTCTTCAGATTTCGAACAGTGCTCACAATTCGCTTCAGTATTTCTGTCCACGTTAATTGGATTACCCGGCGAAACACAGTCACCGCGTGATAGCACACGGATAAAGATTATTCGCTTGAAGGAAGTCCTGCGTTATTCACTCTGAAATATCGGGGGTGGCGGGTGTCGTTCTGAAATTAGTCACCAAGCGTTGGTGTTTTGGTACTTCTTCGTAAGGAATCGCTTGTAACCCTTATTAACACCACCACCACTCTTTATTTTGTTTTCTCCTGGGCGGACGCTTGCGAGTGGGCCAATAGATGCAGCGCTATAATAATTACGATATAACTCGGCTTGGCTACATTGTATCAGTGTCCAGAAAAAAAAAGGCGCATAGCTAATACGTTGGGGCAGCCATCGCTGCGTCCTCCTCCCAGACCATAATATACAGTAGCACTTCCCGCAATTCAAGTATACGGTTCAACAAACTTCCGCTCCAAATTTCATAAAACGATAACAAGTGTATCCCGCCTGTTTCCTGTACTGTAGTTGTAGTATACGTTGGCAGGGAACTAAGCTTCGGGCGCGTCGTGCCGCTTACATTTATCTTCACACGGGTCTCCTAATTAAGTCGTTGCGAAAATGGTCGAGTGATTCCCCTCGAGAAAATCGGCACTCGGCAAGCTCGCCGAGTCGGAACATCGACGCCAGGGACCGGAGGGTCCCATTATGCGACGTCGAAGATGAGCGTGTCAGACTCAGTCTTCATTACACCCCCGTTTCGTTATTGAATATTCTCTTCCTCTGAGGCGCGCATAGCGTTTCCCGCGAAATGGAATACGAGAGGTGGCCGAAGCGAACGTCTGCACTTTCGCTCCTCGGGCTGAAGAAGATTGCTACCGGTTGTCAAAGTTCTTACCATCTTACGATGAAAAATTTCATAGCGTCACTGTTACATACTTATAGTATGTATATACCTGGGCACGCAAAAGGAAGATCAGGGTGATGTCTAGTATCTTTTTTTAATTTTTTTTTTATGGCCAACGCGTTGAAATAGTGGCAGACTCGCAAGACCTATGTGTAGTTCACTGCTGCGTGGCAACCTTGGTTTTTGCATTTTCAGTGTAAAGGACGGGCGTAGAGAGCGAGCTGAAATGGCTGAAGCTCGCTGTCGATACGGAATAAATTAAAGGAGCGCTAAAAAGCACGGACGTGACGCAGAACGGCACAAGCGCTCACTATAACAACGGCTGTACTTCAGGAAGATGAAGTAGGGGGCCTGCGTGGTCTGCACCTGCGAATCATAATTTATTCCGTATCTTGAACCAACTCCCGCAACAACACGTCTCGATGTCGATACTGGGTACGAGATGCGGAAACAAGCGCGTACTTGGACTTCGGAACAGGCGAGCAGGCCCTAGTGGTTCGTTAATTAATATAGACCCCGCGTGGCCGAAGTTCTGAGTCTCCGTCTGGAGTCACAGGCAATCCTTTAATACGCGATATTTAGGAACTGTTGGCGTCTTTAGGCGGGGCCGGCTACTTCCTTTTTCGCACAGAACAAGTGTATACTAAATATGACATAACAACTTGGCAGTTAAGAAAATAAAGGTAACAACAACAAAGTCAGACAGTCAGGTGAGGTAAATGCACTGAAACTGCTCACCACACAAATGACACCAAAAACAATGTGAACGTAAAATGGTCTCACATAAATATGGAAGAGACAACTCACAACGCATTAGAACGGAAAGTCATCTCACATACAATAAGTGCAAACTGCAACAGACGTCGTATGCGACACTTTCGAACGTGTAAAGTCAGCTGTCATACTCTAAGTAGAAAAAACACAAAATCAGGTCACAGCTATTCGAATGGTTAGCGTCACAGAAAGGAATAGGAACTGCAATCAATAATTTCCCACAATATTACTCTTGTGGGTGAGGAGAAACCAGACAGACGTCGGTGCCTGGTGTCCACAAATTATATTTAAATAGGGCCGGTTCAAGCAGACGGGAGTGGGACCAAGCGCCGCTGGCCTTCGATCTTGCCGCTGCCGATTCCACTGCTCGAGCACCGTCAGCGTGCTAGGGCGTGTCGTCGTCGTCTTTTTGGTCGGATCACTGTGGCACGTAGTAACACACTACGCTCTTGTTATCTTATGTGGAATCAGAGCCACTCGCATTTAACGTCGCGCGAGGAAACACGTCAACGTGACAGACAATATACGTATATAAAACGGCTGAAGAATACTGCCGGTGGCATAAAGCGAAAAAAAATTACTTTCATTGCGGTTTTTTTTTTTTTTTTTTTTGCGTAGTGGCGAGGAGTAGCCGACGCCGCCAGAGGAACCAATGTCTCCTTTAGATTGTCACAGCTCCTCGGGCACGCATCATGCCAGTGGACCACTTTGCGTCATTGCGTCCTGTCTCTTTTCCTTGCACTTTCGCTTGTTCACGACGCGCAACTGCGTTTCGATGTCGAGAGGTTGGTTTCTTCGCAGAGCTCAGTTTAGTAGTGGCTGAGCCCGCCGCATCATGAAACGCGAGATCGGGAAAAGTAAACGAGCATCCTCGAGCATCCTCGAATATAACTCGGAAGAGTCTTCTGAGTACCCACTATACACGAATAAAAGAAGGGGGGGGGGGGGGGGGGGCGGACGCATTATTCTGTGCAACTACTGTGAATGTCTCTTATACGTCGAGCTCGTTGACTTCTTTCGATGGTAGCAACTTAGCACGTTTCTGCAGGTAAACTTCGCCTGAATACTTTTCTTTTACGAACGCTTTCTCCTTCCTCTTTTTTTTCTTTGCTTAAGTTTGCGCAGAAACTTCGGCATTCATGAGGCCCAACCGCCGATAGGAGCATGATACATTCTTTTTTTTTCTTTTTTTTCAAGGTTGGCAGGCAGTTCAACCTCTAGTTGAAGTCGATGAAAAACAAATGCCTGCCTAGGGTTGGGGGTGAGAATGGTGCGGAGTCACTGCGCACAGCATTCTATCGCGTCACCCCTCGCGTGAGGAGAGTAGGAGAAGCGTCAGATTGCTTAAACCTTTTTTTTTTTTTTTACTGCACGTCTTCGCGAGTGGCCTACATTTTTATACAGCACTATCTCCAGGATCGGCCCACGAAAGAGGCTAGAAGCAGACATACGCGATGCGGGAAAATGAGAGGAACTCGCCAAGGAAGACATTATCGTACGAAAAAAAACGGACGATGAAGCGAGACACAAACAGCGCTTTGTCGAAGTCTCTTTCATGCCAAAGTTTTTGGACAGTTTCCGCTCTGAACACAATGCACCATCAAGTCCAACAGCAAACTCTCTTTAAATGACCAATAAACTCTAAAATCATCTTGTCATAATTATTTTATTTTACTTATTAACTTTCGTGCGTGTGCGTGTGCGTGCGTGCGTGCGTCTGTATGTGTGCGTGCGTGTGTATGCAGAGTGTCCGAGCTAACATAGGCTAAACTATTACACAAATAAAAAAGTTGCAGTGGCTTAGCTCGGCCATGCCAGGATATACGTAGCGTTAGCAAAGGTTCAGCTGATTATTCTTAGCTTTCTTGGTTGTCTCCTACGCTCAACCGCTAATTGCCAGGCAACTACTTCGGGATCCGATGAGTCAAGCTTCTCCGTTCTTCTGCGCTGTTGAGCAGCATTTGCGCTCTCCTTCTCCATGGCTATACCACACTGGCAAACGCCAGTCAGAAGCGCAGCGGCTCCAGCGCAGTGTCAGACGGCGACTGCACAGCGAGCGCGCGCCGGCGCCAGTGCGTCTACCACGGCTAGACGTCACTCCTCTGGAATGCGCAGACCGGCGGCGGTGAGTCGCGCGCGGCGGCGGCGGAGTGCGCGAGAGGTGCCGGCTCCGGTGGCTCCGGTGCGCAAGCCGTGTGACATCACTGATCCTTGCGCATGCGCAGCACGGCTCTTGATGTGCCGCGCGAAACGGGCTTGGCTAGGCCAGTGTAGCTAACGCTACAAAAAAATCAGGCTGCAAGGTGCGAGGACGTGGTCAACGGGGTTCTGTTAGCAGACGTCTTCCGCAAATTGATGTATACAATCTCTTGTACATAATTAGGCAAAATTAGTTAGCCAAATTGAGAATTGCTGATCTAATGGTATACGTTCAAACGCCTAGTTGTCCTTCGCATTTGAAAACATCATATTCAATAGTTTCGAGCTCGCTACGTCTTTTCACTATATTTTTACCGTGTTTCAAAGTTGTAGAGCAAACATGCGAAAAACAATAAACAAAAATACTGCTAAGCAGGCGTGAGCTCGCACGCCTCACGTGCGCAGCAGCAGCGCTCACGAAGGGTTTTTTCAAAGCAGTCGTTCGATCTACTAAATGGCTGACTTGACGACCACGTAAAAAAATGACAAGGTGTAACTGTTGACTACTGCTAAGAAGCGTTCTGTCTGGACTCCTCGGACAGTGTTCAACGAATACGTGGGTGCGACATCTTTGCGCAATGCAGCACTTAAGGCGACTGCCTGCTGGATATAAGTGACAGCGCCCTGTCAGCTATACGAAACGTCTGAGAACGCTGTTGGGATGAAGGGCGCTGCCAGTGGTGTGGCACGCGTCGCAAATCGACGTTGCACGAGGGGGGGTGGTAGTGGCGGTGGTGAAAACATTCATTGCCAAATACACGCAGAGGAGGGCAAAACTCCCTTACATGGCACGAGGCAGCCCTTAGGGGGGCCGCCCTATATAGAAGAAAGGAGAGCGCTTGGGGCTATCCGCTTCAGGGCGTCGGCGGTGATCTGCAGCAGCGGAGCTGAACAGGAGAGTCTCCCAGTATGACTCCGCCGTAGTTGGGGATGGAGGGTGTGGGACGGTATAGGGCATGTGAGGAAGACGTGAAGAAAGTCTCCTGGTTTCCCGCAGAGCTTACAGGAAGACAGGAAGTGATCGGGGTAACGGGCATGAAGGAGAAGTGCACGAGGGCGTTCATAAAACACGCCAAGCGTCTCAACGGTGAAAATTCGCCGGAAGGAAGCGTCCATATAATCATTGCTATCCCAAATAATACACCCCCATTCTACGGAATACGACTGCTGATAGAGCACGGCTGGTTCCGTCCTCGTATGTCCTCTTTCTAATAGATTGGCTTATGTTGTCTCGGACATCCCTGTATAAGTAAGGATAAAGAGTCGACCGCGGTGCCCAACTTTTTATAAGGCAGCTGTGCTCTCAGAAAATACTTGGAAATTTGCCACAGATCACCTTTAAGTAATCGTTCAGCTAACTCCCGACAAGAAATATTCCGAGTGGCTGCGCACAATATCCTGTTGTTCTCATCCGTGCTATTCGGAGTTTTGACATTCGGTTCAGGTCGTGTGAAATCCAATGTTAGACTTTTCACAAAAATACAGTAGCTATTTAGATGAGCAGAAATTTTGGGTATGAATGTCGACTAGCGGTCGCCAGCACGAGACATGTCACCGAAACGCCGTTTTCAGCGCATAAAGATATAGTCGCACAGTCAACTAATTGGAATTTAGGCGGAGAAGCGAATTCTACTCGTCTAGCCGCAAGCCGCGTATTCAGCTGCACGGAGGCTTTCACGACCGATTTTTTTTTTCTCCCGAAGTCTGAACAACGTACGACAACTTATGGAAATTGCGTGAAGTGGAGTTTATAAGCGACACTGCATAGTTTATAGACTCGACTTTCATTTCCTTCAAGCAGCGCGCCCCGAACGTCTGCAGAACGTTTTTCCGACGTTGTGGTTGTAAATGTAATAAGAACATCTAGCCCTATAGTGTAAATATAAGGCTGCCCAAGCCAAGGGGCACCTTCCCGCGGGGCGACTGAGTCTTTTTTTCCTTTTTTTTTTTTTGCGCTCGCAGCTGTAGCTCTCTGACCAACTCAACCATGAGCTTATCCGTTAAATTCCAGCGTGGCAGTGTGCATTGTTTTTCGCTGAGAGAGTCCATTGCTCCAGCAGAATCGAGGTTTAATGCGAACGCTGTAGTTATCTTAGTGGCACATTTACACATGCAACATGTGGTATCTCTCTACGAAGATGCTTCTTCTAAGCGCAGTTTCATTATGTTGAAGTGGGATATACAGCCTTCTTATAATGAATTACTGCGTCTTATTGCATCCTTGACCGGACACTTCACTTTCACACTTGACTTTGTACGCTTAACCGGACCGGACAGTATCCCCCGGGCGCTCCTCGAACCTCAACAAAACGGGTTTAGATTCGCGGATGTGAACGCTCCGACAAACTTTATGTATACCAATGTCTTTATGCTGCGTGTTTCCATTGTTACTCATCGTTCCCCTTTTCTCTTTTTTTTCCCCTCCCTTGTGAGCAGAGTAGAATGCTAGAAGAATGACAAATGCCGCCTTTCCTCAGATTTTATATCGTCTTCTGGATGAACACATACATGCACATAGAGAGAGAGAGAGAGAGCAAGATAGACATGGCATAAAGGAGCGCCAATTGTTCAGATACAATGCCGAGCGGTTCACTCAGCAGAGGTTGTTGACGTTCCGTGTTCACCATCCAGGGTAAATCAACACCACTGCATGCAGGCCAATGAAGGAGGAGGAAGGAGGAATAGACGGAAAGACAGGGAGGAGCCTGTTCTCAGACCCGCTGGCTACCCTGTGCTGGGGAAAAGGGGGTAAGGGGAAGGCCAAGGAAGGAAGTTTACGAGGCACTAATGAGAAGTGAATCACTTAAGACTGGTAGATTGCTCTATCGAAATTTTACTTGCACTTTCATGGCCGAAAAAGATTGTTTACTGAAGGACAAACGACAGTCTTCTTGAATTTCGAGGCCAAACTGCCTCGCCTAGGTCTTCACAGTGTGACGACGCAGCTTTGGTAATACGTTCGTCTATTTTGGCAGCTTTGGTGCAGGGAAAGATCACGAAATCTACCAAGTTGAGTCCTTACTTGGAATGCAATGTACCCTTTTCCAATTAACAATTAACCAGCCCCCAGCAGACGCTCTCGAAATTCATGACGCCACGAAGAACTGATGCTAAATTGCAAGGTGGTCCCTTGAAATCTTGCTCTCTCCGACGAACAAAGCAGAGGCACGCAAGGGCTCTGGCAAATAAGCCGTTTTCTTAGCTGTTTTCGCTGACGCCAACCATGTCGATTCACTCGCAACGCACAGTGTCGCTTTTTACCTGATACCGGATTGGCGTGGGTTCGCGCACCAGTTTACGCCTTTCACGAAATAGCGTTACGTCGGATCGCTGGGGCGGGTCTTACGGAATATACTGTGCGAACGCAATGCAGGGATTAAGGGATCGACAATCAAAAGCTAGTTTCCCGTCGATTATGGGGCAGCTGATACTGCGTCCGCAGGTTTGTAACTGCTCGACGAACGTGCCTATCGCTCTGCCAAACCGTGGCGTTGCCGCATGTCGCACTCTTTAGCTCATGAGGCACATCTTGCTCGTGCACTGCAGCAATAAAACAACGTTGACGAATCACTGCAGGACAGCGTCTAAGCGCCTCATACTGTCACTGAAGGTGCTTATGGATGCAAAAGGCCATCCGCCCCAACGACTGCAACGAAGCAGGCACTTGCGCTCACTTAAACATCCTGGAGTCGAATGCTCGACCATGTTGAAAAGCCACGCTGCTGCTCAGTTGTTTGTCCTTCTGTTTATCCCCGCCTGCCTGGGGTGCATCGTTATAAGCGCTGAGCCATATGAATGCGTTGGGCCTAACGCATTCAAACATATGGCCGACAAACAAGCGCCGACTTTGGGCCTTTGTCGGGCTTATTTAGTCTCCGCTATTCTACTCTCTCAACCCCCCCCCCCCCCTGCCCACTGTCTGGAGCTATCTTTGTTGTTATTGCCAGTTTTTGCCGCCTTTTTTCGTATTCATCTAACGTTGCAGGCGATGGTCTTGACGACCATCGCGTAGTTGACACGCACGCCTCCAGCACCGATGACAGTGGTGGCCTATCGGCTTGCTTTTGGTCCCACAGAAGCTGCTGGATCTCAGTGAAAAAAAAAACGTAAAGCAACCGTAGGCGAAAACCGAGGTCCTCTTTTCGTTATTCGTTGTCCCTGCTCTCACGTGCCGCAGTTCTACAGGCGGCGTCAGTGTGCGCGCACACACACAACTTCTCTTTTTCTCTTTTCGCAGGGTGCGATAGGAATCGATGGCCCCAAGGGGGATACCGTAAGTACTGCCCGCCCTGTGTCATAAAGAGTCGGAACTATGCGCGGCGGCGACGTGCGACAGAGCGCTGACGGTCACGCGATGCTCTTCTTCTTCCTCCTGCAGGGCGAGAAAGGGGACAAAGGAGAAAAGGTGTGTGCATCCTGCAACGGTGGGGCCATGGCACACGGAGGGCCGACCATGCAGCCCCGTAGCCGGCCATTGCACGCATTCCCTTGTTGCTCTTCCTTGTCTTTTTTTTTTTCGTGCATTTTTTTACGCGAGCGAATAACCTAATTTATCGGCACTTCACGCAATTTATCAACAGTCCTTCAGTTTGTTAAATGAGACCACGCTTGGATGTCTTATTATGTTCACTTGTGTGTTTCACGCCGCTCTCCTCGCCTGATGTTCACAGCGTCGTGCAGACGTGAAAAAATAAGGGACAGGCAGCGAGCGGAAACGCGCTGACTTCCCACTCATTTCACTCTCTTGCTATGCCTTATTTCTGAGATATGTGTGCGCCTTGAACACCATCGAAAGGAACCGTTATACCAACTCCCCTAAGCTTCCACGCTCTCCTCGCGTGCATGCCAGATATCGGACCGACTTCGTTGCGTCTAGGCGTAACAAGCATCCGCACGGACGACGGCGTTCCAGCGGTTTACCGGCATGTTAAGAGCATCTAGAAACGGTTAAGTCCGGCGCGGACAGTATAAACAAGTGAAAACAAGGGCCTTAATGGAA
Organism: Dermacentor silvarum; assembly: GCF_013339745.2. Lineage (NCBI taxonomy): Eukaryota > Metazoa > Arthropoda > Arachnida > Ixodida > Ixodidae > Dermacentor > Dermacentor silvarum. The sequence goes on along the minus strand of NC_051154.1, from coordinate 235,470,228 downwards.
ATTGCGTGCTAGCGATCGACTATAGTGTTAGCACGCAAGCTAACTCTTCCAGCGTTGATCCGCTGTATACTATACTATATAACGTCGTTCATATTGGGAATATAAACGCAGGTTTGTCTTTGCACTTCTTCAAACACTCGAAGAAAACTGGTACTGCACTTACTGCGTTCTAATATACCATCGTATACGCTGCACCGCAGCCCGGCGTTCACAATGGCGCAGTATAGTGGTAGCATGTTAGTGGTGCTACTTATAGTATAAATAGGAGGTGGCGGCAGTAACTGTCTATGGTATACTAGGGACAGATCAACCGTGCGCCGTGCCATGGCGTCCATCCTGCAACGTATATCATTACATATGTCGGCCCACATTTATCAGCGTGCTTTTCTCTATTCGTACTGAAAGTTCGCGTGCTTTGCGCCATACTGACTCCATGCTATTGAATACTTTACTCAGCTGACAACAAACAGCTCGAAAGCTTTAAAGTTCGGGAAGACACGAAATATCGGACGACGGTCTGTAAACACCGTCAGTGACTTCTGACAATCAGGACCGTAACTTATATAAAAAATATTCATATAGAATAGGGTCGTTTTGGGGGGGAAAACTCTCGTCATTTAGCCTATAAAGTACTCTATCACTGACGTCATCAGCTTAATCCTAGTTTTTTTTTTTTTTCGCTCTCTCTCGCTATTTCAGTACGCCCTCTAGCGGCATTCTGAACTAGTTGCACTAAGCGAGACCAAATAAAACGTTGAAGAAGAGTATCAACTCTGGTTCTTCCTTTTATGCAGCCCTTACATAAATATTCCTTGACATTCAATAAGGGTTACCTAATTTAAGGCAACGGAAGACCATCAATATTTTTATTATAGTTTATAGGGCTTTTCCTCAGAAAAAAAAATGTCGAGCTTCCGATTGCCCATTGGGAGACCCCAATCTAATTGTCCTGCCGATCACCGTGTGCAATGGTCTGCACATTCGTTCTCGTAGCAGCACCTGAAAAATAATACGGCTCTGAATGCACAAAGCTTCCGCTGCTAATAAATCGTTTTTTTTTTTTTTTTTGCCAGTCAATGGCCTCTGCTATACTCTATAGTTCGCTGTGTAGCACTTCACCGCCCGCTCTTATGAACTGATATTGTGCAAAAGGAAGAGCGTCGTAAACCTGCGCCCGGCGACAGTAGGGTGAATGTTTAATCTACTTATGCAATCAAGCGTAGGAATAAATTAGCGGCATCGCCTCTGTAGCATCCACCTAAAACCCTTGAAAGCTATAATATTCTTCGGTGGGCCACCTTGTTAATTAAACGGAAGAGCTGTCGGAGATGCCGAGAAGTAAAAGACCGGAAAGACAGAAAAATAGAAAAAAAAGAAGAAAACAAGCAGAGTGGCCATGCACGACCTCTTTTGTTCGCTCACTTATCTGAAAAAAAAAAGCAAGATAATGATAGACGTTAAATTTGTTTCTGATGCAGTGCCTTAGACAAGCCGCGCTACTGTCATCAGTAAAAAAAAATATGAACTTTCTCAGCGGGCCGAAAAGTTTTCCTTGAAGTGATTTGAGATCCTTTTCGAGGCGTAGAGAGAATGCTGTAGTGTACTGCATAACATGTAAACTATATATATATATATATATATATATATATATATATATATATATATATATAACGTCTTTGGTCATTGGCTACCGCAAGCGTATAAGTTAAAGGTAGATGCGCTTCTTAAAGCAATTGTTTCTTATGTCGACGTTTCGACCAGAAGCCCGGCCTTCCACTGAAACATCCCCGATATACATATTATATGAGGTAACCATTATATACATATGCAATTAAGTTTAGTACCCGCGATCTCGAAGCTCGAGTTATACAATACAATAACCTTCTCGTCAGTGTCATTTGTTAGACGTTCAAGAAGGCGCCGCAAAATTTGCAAAGTTTCCGCGTCGAGAACTTACGAAGCATGTGCTGCGGAATTCACAAAACTTCAATATTATTGCATAAGAAACTAGCTTCGGAGGTTTGTAGCACGTCCATTCTTGGTCACACGAGCCTGTGAAGTGTGCGGGCAGTTGGGCGAAAATATATACCGAGCTCCTACCTCAACGAATCCTTCACTTCGGTCGCGAACCTTCCGCGCATGAAATGAATTCAGCGAGGAGATCTCGAGCTTCCAGACGTGTTATATCTGGATTTCTATACACGCGAAGAGCGAGATTCTTTTTTTTTTCCGACTTTCTCCTTTTATCTTGCATACTCCTTCACTGCTTCTCGGGGTGTACCGAGTGCGCGCAAGGTACATATCATTACAGCAAGAGAGCTTTCATTTTCATACGTCGCTTTCTTTCGAGTCGGCCTCGAACAAAAAGTAAATGAGTGTTCGTTCCGGGCCTTGTGTTTCGGGCGTCTCGTCTGACTTCATCGATTTCTTTGTAATCTGTTTCGTCTAGGGTGACTCGGGAATCGACCTTGTCTCAAATGTGAAGGTAAGTTCTTCATTCTTTCGTTACTTTAGGCGTTCATTCTTTTTGAGGTTATTGTCCAATTCCGACTGATTACTTTCACAGTCCAGAGGGATTGGGGCTGTGCATTTCATGTCATTTTCTTTTCTTTTTTTTTTAATCAAGAGCCGACTTATAAGTTGTGTCATAAGGTTGCCTACCCCCCCCCCCTTTTTTTTTCTTCTTTTTTTCGCGTTCAGATGCTCGTTCTGGCTGCGGCAGCAGAGTTCTCGCGTTCGCCTATATCTTCGATTGCATGGCGGGCTATACTTCGGGCGGAAAGCATTTTGCATGGTAGCCTCAGATGCTGCTACGTGAAATTAAGCGATCGATAGCCACAGTGCGCAAGCTTTTCGTGATACACTGAACGCGCCCGTGCCAGCAGTTCACGTAGCGAGGCATAAAACAGTGCCCGGTTGTCGTTCGCCGAATGAGAAGCCGCGGCACGCCTACTTATCGACAACGTCGCCCCACGACGCTGCAGAACTGAGAGTTTAGCCACAACCTGTTGGTCACAAGCTCGCCCTGCTTGCCACCTGTTTAAACTGAGACAAAAACGGAGACTAGCCTCTGCTGAAGCACGCGGTGTGGTGTGCATGGCAGCCGACTGGCGCTGTAAGGGCACTAGCCGCAAGCACAAATGAAAGAGACACTGTAATGCCTTTGTATATGATCCCTTCAATGTCCTTGGGGCTACTGTCCTTTCGGCGCTGTTTTGCATGTCATAAGTTCTTTAGTTCTCCGAAGATCGAGTAAAGAGAAAGGAGCGTCTGTAGGCAGTCGTAACAGTGTCCGGTGGGCCTGCGAATCCTTACTGATGCTCGATATGTGCAACTACTCCGCATTACGGATGCCCCTGTAGGAGAAGTCCGCCTACAGGTGTTATTGGACGTGCGCTGCAGCCCCCGAGCGTCGGCATCTGAACGCTAGCAAGGCTAGAAAGGGGGCTATAGTTGGTGACACTTCATGACAAAACGCACAGCTTGTGGTTGTGACACTTGGGATGCGGACACACGTGGGCAATGACGAAGACACAGAGGGAACGTACGCGCGGTGTTTTCTCTGTGTCTTTTTTATGCTCATGCAATATATTTCTATCCCTCAGTGCCAGAAGCAGCGCGCTTTGCCTTGAGGTATGTGAACGCGTCGTCGTTGGAGGGGTGGGGGGTGGAGAGGGGGGGGGGGTGCTTTTGTGCGCTGCTGTGGGGCTGCGTGTGCCGGCCCAGTGGCCTTCTGACGCCACGTCCCACTGCTGTTTCAGGGAGTAAAGCGTTCAGTCAAGATGCCCCACGGGGGCATCGCTGACGCCACCGATTTTAAGGTTAGTCCGCGCACTGCGCGCGCGCTCCCGTATAACCCAGTGCACTGTCCCCTTGCTCACTTTGACCCCCGCACGGCCATTCCGGGGCCCTGCTCGAGACGGAGACTAACTTGACTGGCCTCTCGGCTCCTGGATCCTTGCAACTTCGATCGTCTGTCTGCCCTTCCCGCACACGTGGCCCGCCTTTCTTTCTTCTTCTTCTCTCTGTCTGTCTTTTTCACCCTGCCTCATTTCCACTTCATTCTGACACTGCCGTTTCCCCTCTGCTTTTAGAGAGAGGGAGGACGTGAACTAGTGTCTGCACTCACGCATGATTTGCACGTTTCTCAAACGACGCATGCGCTTTCTCTGGTTACTCACAGGAAGCGTTAGACAGGCGTTTTATTTCTTCTTCTTCTTCTTCTTCTTTTCGCCGTATCTTTATGCACAGCAGCGTATTGTAGGAATAACTAGTCAAAGCATGCATCGTGCCACTTAAGGAGTGACTGCCAGTAATTCTACCTTTGCGCGAGAAGTTACGTTGCCCTTTCCAATTTCAGCGCATTATCCTGTTAAAGCACGCTTCCTAGGAAGGATTGCTAAAGAATGGCGTGATGCATTTTCAGCCGTCGTCCGCCTTAGGAACAGCATCCTGTATTACTCGTTTCTTTCTCGCTAAGCTTGCAGGAATTCCTGAATAGCAACATCAGATTTAGGATGTCTGTGCGACCACTCTAAACTTTAAAAAAAAAAAGTACGCGCACACCAAGAAAGGCAAATCGTGTGTTCGCTGTATTCCTGTAATCCTTGCGACTGTATAGTTCTTTGTAGCGAAGCTTTTTTTCCTATACTCAGGGCTCTTATATTTATAACTTCAGCAGCGCTTCGAGTGAGAGTGTTTGGTAACCTATACGATGTTAGACTTCGGTGACCCAACGTAAGCGGATTCAGCCGCACAATTGTATCAGCAAACGTACTTATACGCGCTCTTATGGCTATTTGGTCCCAGGAAGGCGCTTAGCGTGCAGTTACGATAGGCCATGAGATTTTTAAATATTTGTCTGCTGCCCAGATCCGCCCAGAGTTGCAGATAATCATGAAATTGCGCAGGTTAGTCTGAATCACGCAGCACCATTAACTCTGTGGACCACCTTAGCGCGCGTGTGTTTCCAAGTCACATTGAGAAACAACAGCTTTCGTTGTCACCATTTATTTCGTGATCTGAGCACTCCTCAAGACGGGGAAACAAATACACATCCTTCATAACAAATTCAGCTTCACTGCATTCGTGTTAGTGGTACTAGCCTCGCCGAATCATTCTTGACCACATAGGTACGATAAAGTAGTATAATCTCTCAGAGTCTTTGAAGTACAGATCTTTCATCAGCCTCTTTGTACTGTAAGATTACTTTGTGCTAAAATAACTATAAATCAAGTATGCTGGTTGTCCAAATTTGAACTAAGCAAGAGCTTTATATTATATATAGCAGCGTACATAGAATGTCTGAAAACGTAAAAAAAAAAAGAGTTGTAGTTGTTCTTAGTGGTTCATATTAGAAACCGGTGCTTCGCGTATGCCTGCGCCTTAACTAATTGTCACGGATTTTGTCTTCGGCTTTCTTTCTAAGTAAAAGGGATTGCCTAGTGCGAGGCTTACAGTCGTTCTTCTGTTCTGTCTCCATTTTCACGTTAGGCAGGATCTGGGTTGAACATTGTTTACGGGTAAATAGATACTAACTGAGCAGGCTCGAACGAATCAATGCAGGCGAACAACGAGTTATATGTTTCACGGAAAGAGTTCCTGCTCTATCAAAGAGAGACCATAAAAGAGAGGTCTTAACTAAACCGGTATCTTGTGTTTTGTGTCGTTTTCTGACCCTTTAAAAGCAACGGCACATACGAAGCGCGGCTAAGACATTTATAGCATAGCGTCCCAAATCTGCTGCCTCAGTTACTTCCCTGCCGCTACCCAATAGAACTATAGCCTGCTGCGAAGCTACGCCGCTGTAGACGAAGAAGTTTCAAGGACGGGATGACGAGGAGCCAAGTTTCGAATATCAACACGAGCCTCGCACTTCTGACGCTATCAGCTGGTGCACTCAGGCATGCCGCATTATTAACCGTACGGGGCGGAGTCGCGCTTACTTGCAATTTGGTGGCTCGGTGATCGCCGCGGTAATAAACATTGTCATCAGGGGTATACTGTGACTAACACTCAGACTTCCTTGATCACGCGTGAGCGTCTTGCATGTGTCGCTTCTTTTTGCGCAAAAACAGAGAACCTGTCTTTGCATCGCCGTGAAACATCAGAGCGAAGGCTTTCACAACAAACGGGTTAGCCAATACCACAAATTTCGATTCGCAGTGGCCAGAGAACTGCTTTATAGACTCGTTTTATTGTTTCAGCTGCGGTAATTAATCGTGAAGCCACTGCGCCTTTCTCACTGCTGAATGACGCACTTAATCTGATAAAAAAAAAGAAAGGACAGACGTGCACCTATGAACTGTGCCGTGGCTACCTTGCGTCTGGCATCGATACACGGAAATGCGAGCGACCCGTTTGGCGTAACGTAGAAATCGAAGGAGTTGTTGCACAGGGACCCGCCTCTTCAGAGTCGACATAAGAATTTCACGTAACTGTCCCCACTGATCATGGTGAATGCTCAGCAGCTTTTATAGCAACACCTATGGTGACTTAATTTGAACGATTAATGTAGAATATTCGTACACGCGAAGAAATAACTTTCTTAGATGATTAACCGCATAGTACAAGTGTAGCAATTAAGAGCGCGCCTGGGATCCATCACTATGAGGAGGGTTCGAATAGCATTTCGTGTTAACAGCAGAAGTTATAACTGCATTTATTGTCTTTTTTTTCTCTCTCTCTCTCCCACAATTTTTTTAGGAACTAGCAAATATCGGAGTGACATTCTCTCCAGGCGACGTGTTTATGATGAAGGTACGTATTCGGTAAGCAACAGCATGCATCGTTGTTCAGCTATAATATGATACATAACATACCTCTCTCTCTCTGTTTCTTCGGGTCTTCTTCCTAATATCCCGTAGAATGCTTTTTACTCGGTGACAGATATACATAAAATGAGGAAATAAAGAGACGTCTGCTAGGATGCTTTATGTGGGCGAAATAGATTGTGAGATTAAAATATAGGAAGAGCAGGCCGAACATGTGTTCAGTCTCACAAGAAAAGCCATTTCCTGTCTCTAATCATCCAATAAAGCCTGCCGACTTTAGTAGGACTTATTAAAGCTTGCGCAACTTTCTGGTCTCATGAGGCGCTAGGCCACTCCCTGGACCTTTGCTCCCGTTAAATCGGACGTCCAATTGACACTGCACTACACAGAGCGTGACGTTGGACGTTTAGTATTGTGGGATGCGCCTTAGCAAGAGGGGCATCAATAATTTCTGTATACAAAGCAACTTATCACGCAGTCCGTAGAGAAAAAAACAACAACATGTGACTCAGAAATGAGAGTATGGAAGGACTCTGGTACAACACAAGACTAAAGCAGCCAAAATAAAATACGTTTAATCGTTCCAATGTTAAGCAATGACGTTAAAGGAAGTTTATTGGACTCTGCTATTAGCGAATGTTCGTCTGAAATAGTTTCTCGACTGTTGTCGTTTTGTTATTTAAGGGCAAAATTTTCATGCGTTTCTTTCCAGGTGTAAGCCTATAGTACAGCTCATCAGAATGTTCCATTCATTTCACGAGAAAAAGTCTGATTTCTGTGATGACCAACCCTCCTTAATCGTGACTGGCATTTGGCAGCTTTCATAAGAGCAATCCCTCTTTTTTTCTCTCTCTCCCTTTGTTTGCTGTTATAACTTTAGATGACGTGTGGCAGTATCTTTTGGGGTATACTTACGGATAAGAGCTTGGCCAGCGCGAGTTTGTTCGGCGCCATCATCCCAATCTATCTGAGGCCGCATTTTGTAGCGAGCCATTTCATTTTCTGTAATTTTTATATCATCCCTCGCGCCGAACTGATCCCAGTGATAAAGGCGCCGCGGCGGCATAGGGTCAAATGACGAATGGCGAAAATAATGGAAAATGAAATAATGTTACTTACAAAATACGGCCCTTGGGACGCGTTTCATATTTTCTACACGCCCCATGTAGCACGTCTTCCTACAGGGTCTTCTTTCACGTCTTCACCTCTTCTTTCAAGGTACTTTCAGGGTCAAAGGATACAGGAAAGTTTTAGCAGATTATACCCGCACATTGAGTGAGGGTTCGCTACTTAAGCAGTCATAAATGACACAAAGGTTGAGGTTGAATGATGTCCTGAAGCCACGCGCGCCGCTTTTACTTATTTTTTTTTTCTTAGCACAACTACCTTGCCATACTACGCTGCTTCAACTCGCTGGCGATTTTTCTCCGGCGATGGACCCCTGGCAGCCTAGCCCCGGGCACCAACAGCCTTAACCGCTGGACAAATAAAGTTTATTCCTATCCTAACTCGCTGGCTAGTCGCTGTAGATTCTATATGCGGACATCTATGCCCGTTTCTCGTTTTGTTTTAGCGAGACTTGTTGCGGTTTAAGTTCTCCCTATCCGGGGTCACCGGCCGACTTTACTCTGGCCGTACACTGCGCTGTATGGCGTCTCGACGGGGGCGCAAAACAAATGTCACTCGGAAGGCGGTTGGCAGCCAGCGCCCGCGCGGAAGTTCTCTCCGTGCGAGACCCGCTCGTGGGCGGCTATTGCCGGTGGGCCGCGCGCTGCATGTCGATGATTCGCCTGGAAGCGGTTGGGCATCATCTGCGGGGGGGGGGGGGGGGGGGGGGGGGGGGGGGGGGCTTATCTTGCACCCGTGGAACCGCGCCGGACGCCGCGGAAGCGACGCTAGACGCGGTGGGAGACTTGCCACGCATTCGGTGCACGTCCTTCAAAATCCGGGCACCACATCCCGAAAAGTTACTCGCGCCGTTAAGCCATTAGCGCGAGCGGGAGTTACCGGAGGGAGGGCATAGGGCTACTGCAGTAGATCTTCGGAGATTGCGTGCGGGGGAGTCCTGTACCGCATCTTCGCGCTCTCTTTAGGTCCTCATTTGCTCGCAAATTGTCGACATTGGATATACCGTGGTATAGGCTTCCCTTGTCGCTATATATCAAACAATAGCTTATCGACTCTGATCCTGTGAGCACTATATCGCATACGAGTTCATCGGATATGTGCCGATTATTTCGCTCACTTTCGCACCGAAGTCATAAAGACGATTGACGCGCGGACCACAATGGGTAATAAATTACACTGCAATGCAATAGCTATGCTTACGTGCGTGCGTGCTCGCGCGAGAGAGAGTATGGGAGAAGGGTGGTGTTAGTAAAGTTGATGTCAAAAAAGTGCGGAAGAAAATGAAATCTAGCAGACGGTGAAGAAAACTGAGAAATCTGAAAAAATGACCGCGCACATCATGGCAGACTGGGAACAATGCTTCCAGCAGCACTGCAATGGAATGATATCCTAGTAGTGCAAGGCGCGTACAGTCTCCTAGCAACATGCGCATGCAGCCTTGGGCAATGAGTGTACTGTGGTATATACGCATAGATGCAAGTGCAGAACACCCGTCTTATGCTCTGGTACGCCGATTTTATAGACGAGTGGTAACAGAATAATAGCGGATCCTTGGCACACGGGAAAAGACGCTGACGTCGAGAATTTGCCGACCCAAGCATCGGGGCTATAACGCTGCCCAGGGCAACATCACCACCACCCAGGTCATGGGCATCTTGTAAACTTTGGCAGGTAACGACACAGTGACTTTAAACGGGTTTAAAATAAGAATTCGCGCTTATCGTCGCCACGTTTTCCCTCAGAATACGCAGCAGGATTAAATTTCTCGGTTGGCATCGTTTCCTCTTAGTTTAACTTGTACTAGACGGTACAGATGGTCAAGTCTCGGCACAATGTTTATTCAATCTTCTACAGCTAGTGGGACGTACCACAAGTATGACTGCAGCGTATACGTTCAACCTATGGAATAGGCTATAAAGCCATAAGCAGGCAGTATAGTGCGACGATTGCTACCGAGTTACAAAATGTGAAAACTAGCGTGCGTAGACCGGCATGCACCAATTTTCATAACGGCAACGCAAAGCAAATGGCAACGGTGCGTCGCTCACTGTTCTTGATTTCCTTGATAAGTTTCTGCCGCCGACATTCCGAGCTGTTGTCAATTAAGAAGTCGCTGAATGTTAGAGGGTCTTCGTATTCTGTGTATGTCGTTGAGCGCATGGGGGGTGAGCTGTCTGGCTATAATATACTTACAATAGAAATGCAAGACATTGTCGCCCACGCGGTTTTCTTTGTCTCTGTCCCCCCCACTCTGTCAGGCTTTTCCTGACAGAAAGCTTGCCGTTTCTAGCTGTGTGATGCTACAGAAGTGAGTGCTAATTTTTCTGCGTGCGTCACTGTATGCACACGTGACATCGAATGAGCAAAGGGGTCTTTTCCGACGCAGGGATCGCAAGGAGAGGCTGGTCCTCCGGGCCCCCCTGGACCCCCTGGACCACCGGGATTGCCTGGATTTGACGGCGGCACGGGACCTCCTGGACCAATAGTGCGGACCCTCTTCCGAATTTCCCTCAATGTCGGAAAAACGGAATTATCCTATTTCTTATCGACTGCAAACCAATTCTTTGCGGCCTTTTGCATTGCCTCGGGCCTGTATGCTGCATGTATTACGTTACCATCAGCCAAGATCAGGTGTAAGAGACGATGGATGCTAACAGTGGTAACGGAGAAAATCGTCCCGTAATACTGTCGCCGGCCTCGTAGTAGCCGATGCGAAGGACATGATGGTGTTCCCTTATACTTGCGTCGTAACGTGCCAAATAAAGACTGCTTGGCAGACATAATTGCCGATAAAAGGACGCACACGAAAGCACAAACACGAAGAAGAACAATCACGATGATACGGGCGGCTATTGCTCAAGAGAGCTTGTTTTTGGCCGAGTTTGGTACAGTTTGGCGCGTCATTATAGACGCCCTTACGCGAGCAGAATATTTGTCTTCTAACGATTAGCCTTTCCATCGTTTAGTGGAAGGCAGGTCTTTTAGAGTCCCTTCAAAAATATTGCGAGAACACGATCGTGTCCAACTCAACGGAAAAGTTTAAACGGATGTGAATATTGTCATATCTTTTGGGCTAAACCCCCCGCCTGTTGCTACAATTCACCACCACCAGCACCATCATCATATATTTTGCAGTTAACTTGAGATTGGTAATTCGTCATTGTTCCCATCAGATTAGAAACGCGAGACGGTAAAATATTATGAAAGATTAGGAAGTCGTTAACGGTTGTGGCTAACATAGAAACCGCGAACATGTAAAGAAAATGTGTTCGCTGTTTTCAGGGTCCTCCGGGTGATGTTGGTCCGAGCGGTCCACCCGGCCTCGTGGTGAGTACGCCTTGTACCTCCAAGTGACCCCAGGGAAACCAAAGTGCATAAAAATGCGCTCTGCTCAGTAACTATGCCACATTCTTCAATATCCGGGGTTCCCCTTCGTGTTTCCTTGTCTTTCAGGGACCTGTCGGCAAGGATGGACTCCCAGGACCTAAGGTGAGATCAAAATATGGAGCGCTTCCAGGCAATTCTTTAAGCTCCGAACGTGCGCGCTGCCACCACCGCGCTCTGAAATGTCAGTAAACGTCACGTCACTGCCCTTTGACCGCAACTTACGGAGATGTTGGTCGCACTAAGGGCCAATTTATATGTAGTCCACCTTTCGTCCGAACGACGTGCCCGTGGTCATAGGCCATCTTTGATCTCCTCAGTGACGCAGCAAGACACCACGCACTCAATCTCGTTTCGCTAGTGCGACTCATCTAGACCAGTTGGAGACAGGTTAGACTTAGGCTACCAGAGCACGTAGCTTTTCGGAGGCAAGGGGAGGGGGCTAACACGGGTAGTACCGGGTACGAATATTTGCAAGTGTGGTGTTTTTAGAGACGCTTTGTTACAGAAGCTCTACATAAAGTTAACAGCAGGGCGTAGCCATATGCCTTGGTAAGTTCCGGGGCCATTTGCGTTACTGTGGTCACCAGCTTGGCCCGTCAGAGCCACGTATTCACACAAATTGGCTTCATCATATCTTCGCTCTTCCAGGCACGTTTGAAAGCCTCACTGTGGAACGCTGCCTTTGCATTCCCGCCCACGTAACTTGCTGTCTCCTAGTATTAAGGGGCAGTCCGCTACTCGAGTGCAGGACATCACCTCTGCTCGGCACTGCAGCTGTGCTTGAGAGTGTGCACCTCACGTTGGCGTTCTTGACCTCCCCAGGGCGAGAAAGGCGACAAAGGCGAACGCGGCCTTACGACGACGCTGGACGGAAATACGTTCCCGACGGGATTCATCGAAGGCCCCGCCGGACCGCCCGGACCGCCAGGTCCCGCCGGACCGCCAGGCAGGAAGGTGAGCCTGCGCACGTAGTTCAGGGACCTCTTGATCGGTACCTTTGTGAGTCGTCGTGCGGCACTCGGAAAAGGTGCCGAGACAAAGAGGCAAAGTCGGAAGAGCGACAGAAACAATAAGACGAAGCTATATTTTCAAATCAAATAAGCTCACTTTAGTGGCGTTCAACCTTTCATGCTTGGCAATGCGTATCGTAAGGAAGGTGCTGAATTCACAAAGCTTTTCGTTCGTAAGTGAGCATCGACTGGCAGCCTTCGCTAACGATGTGTCCAGCATCATGATGGGCTAGAATTTTCTTTCGTGAAACATTCTAGCATTAGACGTTTTTGTGAATACGAGCCGTGGTTCGTACAGACCTCGGATCCGTTGAAAACATCGCGCGAGCGTGTTGTTACTAAATGTACTCGGGTGTCGTGCACTGTTCTTTCTTTTCCTGCCTAATACTGTGAACAGAAACCCTTTAGAATACGAATCAGTAGCTTCGAACTGCCAAAGGCAGCGTAAGTAGCCTAAAGCTGCTAACAAGAATGTAGAAGCACGTTGTAAACAGTTCTGAGCTCTGGTAATATATGTTTGAGAGAGTATTATTGGTACTATATATAAGGAAGGTAAAATGATAGCACAAGGATTCAACACTGCACCTGAGGGTGGCCTGATAATGTGTCATCAGCATAAATTGACACGCAAGCAGGAATAACTGAGCAGAACGCGTGTTCCGCATAATTACGTGAAAGTGAGACGTGCAAACACTCCGTAGTCAGCTTCTAAACATAGAATGGCCCCAAGTGTACTTTATGGAACTGGAATTAAGCCAATTATTACAAATGCAGGCGAACATGGGCGAGAAAAGAGAGAAAAGAGAGAAAAGTCATAAGGAAAAGGCAGAGAAGTTAACCAGGCTGAGCCCAGTAGGCTACCCTGCACTGAGGAAGAGGAAGAGGAGGAGAAGGAAGAGAGAAGTTCACACCCTGCACAATTGCACAGCCAAGCGTTCATTGCTGATTTTCGTCACAGGCGGTCATACAGGCCAGTGCAGCTCAAAAAACGCAGCAGCGCCTTTGTAGCCCTGCACATAGCAGACGCACGAGGCCACGGGCCCAAGATCTTCTCCTCCGTAAAAGACCTGTCGTCTAAGTGCCCCAAAAGCCGTCCGAAGGGCACTCCTCTCATCTTCGTATCTGGGGCAGTCACATAAGTGTCACATGTCTGGTGGTTTCCTCAACACCACATGTGCTGCAGTTCGCACTGTCCGCCATTCCAAATAGGATTGAATAGGAGTTCGTAAAAGAAACCTCTATTCGCAGACGGCACAGTAAGGTTTCTTCTTGTCGGTTAAAACCGGGTAGAGAGAGAGAGAGAAGTTTAATGATGCGAAATGCAGAAAGGTCGGCCTGAGGTAAATTCCTCTAGCCAGCTACTCGGCGTTGGGGGAAAGGGAAGAGGGAAAGAAAGAAGCACATGATGGGTGACGATGACGAGAGAAAGAGGATGTAAAACATATGGCAAGCAATTTGGCATGCTCAAAGCCTACAGTCCAGGCCCGTACTGTTCAGTACCGCCTGGAGGGCCTTGAAACTCGATTGAGCGTCTGGCCAAGGGCCTAAAATAACGTCCTCCGACAACGGTGGGCTGTCGAGACGCGTAAGGTCATTCTTCAGCCTTTGACGCTCTTCCATGTACTTAGGGCAGTCACAAAGCACATGACCTATAGTCTCATTTACATGGCACAACTCACAGTCTGGAGACTCGGTGCGTCGCATGAGGTGCACGTATCCGCGCGTGAACGCTACCCTCAGCCTTAGTCTGTGCAGAAGACTGGCACAGCTGCGCTGAATTTTCGGTGGTAGCCTAAATTTCATGGTAGGGTTCAATCTCTGTAGTCGTCTGTGTCGATTATCCGGATTGTACCAGTGCTTTTCTGTCGATTTTTGGATGAGACTGTAGAGGAGGCAGTGGGCGTCCGCTCTTGAAAAAGGAATTGCAAGCATTGACTCTGGTTTTTCGAGTGATTTCTTTGCTTCGGCATCGGCCAGTTCATTGCCGTGTATACCACAGTGACTGGGAATCCACTGAAATGTGATGTGGTGGCCGTTTTCTTGCGCTAACGTGTATAGCTCGGCAGTTTGAAGAGCCAACACTCTGTAAGCGCTTTCTTTCAACACCGCTATAAGTAGTTGCAGAGCCGTTTTTGCGTCACTGAAGACTGTCCATACTTGAGGAGGCTGTCGCGAAATATATTGAACGGCCTCTCTGATTGCCACTAGTTCCGTAGATGTTGTAGTCGTCTTGTTACACAGACGAAACCGTCGAATGACTTGATGCGCAGGCACGACGAAAGCCGCACCAGACGCATACGACGAGACCAATCCGTCTGTATATACATTCACCGAGGCATCATATTATTTCGACATATATTCAAGTGTGTAAAGTCTGAGGCCGACGGTAGGTATTCGCGATTTTTTAGAAATTCCGGGAATAGATAGACGTATCCGTATTTTGGACATTACCCATGGGGGCATACGTGGAAGGTATGATGATAGTATGGCAGATTCTTGGCATTTAATAGCTCTTGAAAAAGTGGAGTCCGGCCGTATGTCGGGAAGTGTCGATAAGGGGTGGCATTCATGACGGCACAGCAGTCGCAGGAATACTCGAAGACTTTCGCATCGTAGATAGACAGGTAAAGGGCTGACGCGAGCCTCCTCAATGGTTCCGTAGGTTGAGGTGCAACGTGGAACACCGAGACATGTTTTCAGCATCTGTGCCTGGGCACTTTCCAGCGTACGCAAACATGACCGACTCATACTTGATAAAACTGGCAGGCTATACCGAATGTAACCGACGTAGAGAGTCTGGTACAGCCGAAGTAGCCAATGCTAAGATGGACCCCACTTCATACCGGCCAAAAAGCGAAAAACTTGAGCAAGCCCAGTTATTTTTTTCTTTAACATTGCCACATGCTTCGACCATGAAACACCGCGGTCAATGACAACGCCCAGGTATCTGTGGTGGGTCACATATGGGATGGCATTGCCATTGATCATAATTGGATACCAACACATAAGCTTCCGTGTGAACGCTATCGCAGCGCACTTATCTGGGGCCAGTTGCAGTCCTTGGCACTGCAGGTACTGAGACGTTAAAGAAACAGCTCGCTGCAATCTTGCACGAATTTGCGGTCGCGTGACTGCGGATGCCCATATGCATATGTCGTCTGCGTAAGTACTGATGCGTACTGTATCAGGAATTATTTCACCAAGGCCATTAAGGGCAACATTGAATAGAGTCGGGCTGAGCACTCCTCCTTGAGGCACTCCACGAACCACAACGTGTCTTCTCGTTTCGCCATCAGTCGTGGACATGAAGACTGTGCGACCATCTAGGTAACTTTCAATCCACATGTAGAGACGGCCGCCGATGCCCAAATTACTGAGGGCATCAAGAATGGCTTCGTGCAGTACATTGTCATAGGCTCCTTTTATGTCCAAGAAAACTGCTCCTACAAGTCGGTGTCGCCTTTTTTCGTGTTCGATCGTGGACACGACATCAATGACCCCATCTATTGCAGAACGTCCACGTCTAAATCCGGTCATCATTTCAGGATAAAGCTCATTCTCTTCCATGAACCATTCTAATCTAGTGAGCACCATTCGTTCCATCACCTTACCGACACAGCTAGCTAAAGCTACTGGCCGGTAAGATGACATTTCGTAAGGCGATTTTCCTGGCTTTAGGAGGGCCACCAAACGGCTGGTTTTCCACTGCTTCGGGACTGTACTGGATGACCACGTGGCGTTATAGTACGACAGGAGGACTTTCCGACCTTCCACACCAAGGTGGCACAGAGCAGTATATGAAATACCGTCAGGTCCAGGTGCAGAAGATCGTCTCGAAGCAGCAACCGGGTAAAAAACCGGGTAAAAGTTGTAATTGTATTAGTGGGTCCATGGCATACAGGCGCCGGTTGGTAAACTCGGGTGTATTCCATTTTCTTAGAGTTATAGTATGGGCAAGACTGCTGAGGTGCCGCACTGCATCCGTTCTTGACAATGCTATTGAGAGATTTTTTCACATTCTTCATGTGCCTCACGGGTAGCTTTGTCGGCACATTCATTGCCAGTGATGTTGCAGTGCCCAGGTAGCCACTGAAATACCATGTCGTGGCCTCTGTCCACCGCTTGATGGTAGCGTAATCGTATCTCTGCTACCAATTGTTCATGTGGGCTGCCGCGCAGAGCTGATAAGAGTGACTGTAGGGCTGCCTCTGAGTCACATAATATAGCTCATTGATTTGGTGATTGTTCGTGCACATAAAGCACTGTGCTATGGAGGGCGGCAAGTTCATACCCTGTCGATGTAGTGACGTGGCTGATCTTGAACTTCTTGCGGAATAATACCGACGGAATAACTACCGCACCAGTAGAGTTGGTCAGAGTCGAAGAGCCATCTATATAAATGTGAACATGGAAACTCAACAACGCATTCGAGTTGTTTTCCACTTGTTCGCATTTGAATTTATGCTCAGCACACCTTCTATTCCACGAAAAATAACGGAAGAAAGCGTAGAGGCGAGAGGTCTAGATGAGTAGCCCACGTTGTATAATTCGGGTCTATAAGATCACTGACCGAGGAGAAACCTCGGTCAGTGTAAGAGTACATGTACACTCAAAGTAGCTCAATGTAGCAAGGTGGGATATTCAAGGTAGCACATTGAGCCACATATTTCGTTCCGTGTCCGCTTTTCAGGACATCTTGGAGATTGGTTAGAAAAACGAGTTCTATAACATACATGAGCGAACCCGCCGCGGTAGCTCATTGGCTACGACATTCTGCTGCGGAGCACTTTCGAGGTCGCGGATTTGTTTGCTGGCCTCGGTGGCCGCATTTCCATGGGGTGAAATCTAATAACGCCCATGTACATAGATTTAGGTGCATTTTAATGAACACGAAGTGGTTAAAATTATTCCGGGATCCACCCCTACCGCGACTCTCATTGCCCAGGGCTGCTTTGGTACGTCAAACCCCACGAATCAATCAATCAATCACACACGAGCATCATAATGCTGTCGATGCCAGCACATCATGTGTTCATCAGCAACGTATGCTGCTGGTGAACAAATTGGTTGGACATGCACTGGGGGAAACATCAAACAATGGGAAGAGGAGGGCCCGAGCAGTGTCCAACCGAAATGCGTAAATTGTTGTTGATCGCCAAGCCGAATGCACGCGCATCGGTAATAAAACTATAAGAATGACAAGAAGAATAGGAAGGCGGAACTCGCTTTTTCTCGCACAAGTCGGCCGCGGCACGCGGCGGTCCGCACATCTCGAAATCCAGCGCTGCCCACCCAACTTCGCGCACCGAAAATCCCCCCAATGAAGGTTGTGCGGAGTGCAGTCGTGATACGAAAAGGGCAATTTATCCTTCTTAATACCCCCGCTCTGATTCCTTTGCTAGCCGGCGTTTGAAATAAATCGAGTGCGGCGTCGGCGCTGAGAGTCTGGAATCCCGCAGAGTATCGGGCCGTAATGCAACGCTTGGGATGACCGGGCCGCCGCAGGCCGCTATAGACACGGCCACGCCGGCATCCATCGCTTTCCCGCCGCGGGACGCAGCTTCGCAGTCGCGGCCAGATAATCGGTTTACGGTGCCTCCTGGCCGCGTAATCCCGTTGCGCCCATCCCTCTCCGATCTCGCCGAGCGGCCGAGCGGCGGGTTTTACAACGGATCAGGTTACGTCCTTCCTCTAACCACTGCTGACGTCTCACTCCGGCCGAAAAGTCCCATTACGATCTGCCCTCTGGCTGCAAATTACACATCATTGTGAATCTGATGTTTTGTCGCAGCGAAAAGACGGCAATCCAAGAGATTATTGTCTCTGTGAGTCAAAGTCACGGGCCATAGTGACTTCGTTCAGCGCTCTTCGTGAGTTTGCTGGTGTATACTGGTTTCTCGTGCTTGAGATTACAGCCCAACGTGACCTTCGTTTAGTGTATGTGTGTGTGCGCGTGATGCAACGCGAGCCACATGCATGTCAGGCGCGATCGACTGCTCCATGTGCTAAAATAAAAAGATGCCACTTGAAAGCCACCTCTAAAGTATTTTTCAAGCAAAGAAAGCAAATGAGGAAAACTAAAACTTTCAATCATGCTTTCGTTCGATATCGATTTCTCCGATCTATCTCATGGATGCACCGGCAGAAGTTTGCTTGTCTCAGCGCCTTGAAGCTGGCCAACTGTTCGGTAAAGTGTGTGTCCTCCAGACTGTTTGCCATTGCAAGAATAGGCTGAATGGGTCAGTTAGCAACAGTAGTTCAGACAACGGTTCAAGTCACTCCCGATCAAAACAGAAGAGACGATGACGGGTCACTGTACAACATCTGCACTGAGCAGTCCTAGAACTCTGAAACGACGGGCAACCAGAGAGTTGAACAAGCAGTGTCGTTGCCAGGGATCTGCCGCAGCAGCGAGCTGGAGTGCAGGGGGTACTTTCCGGGTTCCGTTCTATTTCAGCACACGCTGCGGACATATATACCAATCTTCGGATGGTATATATGTTTGGCACATTTAGAAACGATACTTATTTTCTCGACGAAGCGATACTGGGATCGTGGCCAGGAATTTTCAACATTGCCCCTTCGGCCATCTGTCAAACTTCACCGCAATGCGCCTGCGTAAATCAATGGACAGCATTTTCAAAAAAATTATATTTCGAAAGATAGGCCCAATTTCAACATTTTTTTTCAATTAGCTACGTCGAAAGGGGGGAAGGCAGCAATTTCCCTTCTCCGTTATAGCGGTGTTGTGGCCCTGATGAAAATACTGTTTACGCAGAAGGGAATTCACTACTAAGTGCCGTAAATGCGTATGTAATTACGGACAAGTACACTCTCGACGTTGCTAAGTGGAGGTTGTTGAAGTTCGGCCGACCACCCGGAATGACAATTTTCAAAAATGCTGCCAGCGTAAAAGAAAATTCCTTTACGCTGGTGCTTTGCGGTGAAGTTCGACAGATTGCCGAAGGGGCAATGTTTAAAATTTCTGGAAATGCAGGCTTACACAAGTTTCTGCTTTATTTTGAATATAGCGTAGTATGCCTCAGTTATTTCCCGTGTGTGCTGATCCGTGCTCACTTTTCTTTTTTTTTCCATCTTGTCTTTCCACCTTCCCGAAGCCTGCCAGATTGCGAAGGCCATTAGTATAACTGCTGTAATATGTAAACTACCGCGTGCCTTTCCTTCTTTCTTTCTTTTTAATTTTTTAGTTGCGTCCATTTTCATCTCAACTGCGTATGAAAATTGACTGCCCTGTTTGATTTCTACTTTATTTGTTGGATTTTTGATACGTCATCTCGAAAATATTCAGCGTAGTGCAGCCAGCACAGACGCAGGGCAGGCATTGGACACACACACACACAGCGCTGGGTGTGCCTACTGTTTCTCCTCGGTGTTATTGCGCTGTTTTCGATATATTGAATGCTTTTGAGGTAGCACTTAACAATGACCTCGAACTGCGATTCCTTACACGTTCACGGTAAGGGAGTATTTGCTCTAAGGAATTAAAGATTGCTACACTGTGGTATTAAGCGGTGATGAGGCGCGCTCTTATTAATAACTACTTATGTCTGGTATTGCCTTCATCCCCTCCCTCAAGATAAGCAAACATCATTTTTTTTCCTCAGAAAGCTTGATACAGAACGTTGCTTTCTTTTTATTTTCGCGAGAACTTCGTCGTGAAACATTGCACATTCGTGTCGAGGCCGTAGTTGCAACGTTGTTAAAAAGGTGCTTCACTGCCGTTTCATCGCAGGAGAAAGGGCACGAGCACTCGCTCTTCCGCGAGTTATACACAAAGCTTCCAGGCCCGCCATCATCGCCTTACCG
This sequence comes from Dermacentor silvarum, assembly GCF_013339745.2. Lineage (NCBI taxonomy): Eukaryota > Metazoa > Arthropoda > Arachnida > Ixodida > Ixodidae > Dermacentor > Dermacentor silvarum. Next base: position 235,450,103 of record NC_051154.1, on the reverse strand, counting down.
CTTCTGAAATGAGCGCAGTGACGAGTGACTAGTGATACAGCTGCCTCTTCGTCTCGCGACAGCCGAAAGGCGTAAGTGACAAAGCTCTAATTGATGGCTCGCAGCCGACTTAGTCGTGGCGGCCGCGTTGGAGAACCATTGGCATGCAGGGAGAAGAGTTGCGCCTTAATCCGATCCGCTTATCTTCAGCTTATCTGCGGCAGCTCTGTGCAAGCTGTTAATGGAGCTTCGCGATGTGGTGTCGGCGATGTCCCGTCACGTGCGTGCCATTTACACGCCACGACACGCTGTAGTTAGGAGCATCAATCACGCGCGCGGCACGCCGCGCCTCACCGAGCGGGGGAAGCACGGCCGTCGTGTAGGCCGAACCTTCTCCGCGGGGTTATATAAAGAGCTCGACCACGGGCGGAAACACCGTGTCTGTCGCTGTAAAAATAAACCGGGCTGCGCTGCTTTTCGGTTCACTTCAGCCGCACTTAAATTTTCGCTCTACCAGTGAGGCGTCACTTTCTACCTCTGTTCGGTTATGGAGAGGAAGGAACAGCGAACTGCGAACCGGCGCTCAAAAGAAATCGGGAGAATATATATATATATATATATATATATATATATATATATATATATATATATATATATAAACTATGGGGGAAATTTTTCACGATGTGTAAATGCGAGAGCAGTATACTTGTCGCTGAGTTTAGTGCTGCTGCGTTGAACGTACGTCCTGATTGAAGTCTCCTGCGACGAGCATGGAGCAGCGTATAGAGCCGAAGGCAGATTCTTGTACACGAACGCTGCCGCGTCCGTTTGAGACACATTTGACGCCGCGTATACGCACACAGCCGCGAGTCTCGTTTCGACGAACTGCACAGCGCACATCTCTCCGTCTGCACCGAAGCAGTCTCCGAGCTGGACGGGTCGTAGTTGAAGCCCTGGCTTGGTGTATATGGCGATGCCAGCGCCAACGTTGTCGGGTCGCTGAGTGGCGCACACGAACGAGTATCCCGTGATCTGTCTCTTGTCATCCGGCCTCATCCATGTCTCCGTGACGCAAAGTATGTCACCTCTGTTGACGTGCGCCACGTCGTCCATGTGTTTCGGCAGAGAACACACGGTGAGGCATGCCACGAGGCATGCGACGAGGCCCGAAAAACTTACTTTGCCCAATTCGTAAATTCAAATGACCCACGTTCAAAACCGACCTGGTCTACTCCCAAAATTGACTTGCCCCACTCCCAAATCTGGGTTGTCTACGCCTAAAAAGCTGACTTTTCCCAATTCGAGCACATGACCAAGGGAAAAGTATCGTGCGGAATAGTCAGAAGGCTTTCGCATTCAATGCACCTAAGGAGACCTTAAGTGCCTCTCACATTTTTTTTTTAAGTTAGATGAAAATGACATAATTTGTGTGCCGTTTTTCTGCCACGGCTTTCTTCCCCTGCTTTTTGATGACGGCGGGGTCGCACAAAGAGCCAAGTAATGCTCTCGCATTAAAAAGAGAAATGGGTAACGCGGACGGGCAGCCCACTCCGGTCCGTCACGGAGAAACGAGCTTTCTTTTACGCTTCGTCTGTAAAAGCAAGGTGAAGTTAATTATACTCTAATTGACAGGAACATGTGCGGGCGCCCTTTTGGCCGAGAAATCTACCCGGGAAGAAGCAAGGAAGGCACTCGAAGGGGGATCCGGAGCTCTGACTCCGTGTTGGAAAGGAGCACGAAGAGGGCAGTAACATGTTCGCCGCGTCTTGCAGCGTCTCGACGTACCTACATGCCGCCGTGTCGCTTCTTTCCTCTTCTTGAATGATTCAGCGATGAAAAAGAGGGGAGACATGAAAGTTACTTAAAACGGGCCTCTTCGAAATAGAAAAACGAAAGAGTTGTTTTCTTCGAAGCACACGGGAGGGCGCATCGTTATTTTTTTTCTTCCTCGAGATCAGCTGTAGTCTCCACTGTAGCGTTTAAATTAGTTGAAAGGTTATATGCCTTTGTCAAGATGGCGGGAGGGAGGGGGGGGGGGGGGGGGGGGCGGGCTAAAAGTAAAATAAAATGAAAAGCAATAACATCTCCCCAAATTCGCGCCAACCGATGGACCGTTTCCACGCCGAGCGGTGGCGGAAAAGGGCCCGTCGCAACGAAACAGAAGAGGTAAAAACAATAACATGAAACCATGACAGATAGCGCAGAGGGTTCAACCACGCCAAGCAGCAGAAGAAACTGTGCGCCCTCCCAAGCCGCGCGCCGTCCGATTATACGCGGAACAGCTTATGGTGTTCGCGTGTCTGTGCAGGCGTATCTGCCTGCGTGCCTGTGTGTGTGTGTGTGAGCTCGCGCGGGGTGGGGGAGGTCGCATTTTTCTGTCAAGGCATTCCAGAGATAGCTGTCGCCCTAGCTCGAGCGGCGGGGCCCTCCATCGACGTTGGCGCTACGAGGAAGGAGAAAAATCTGGCCAGCGGCGAGCGCCGTTTCGCTTGCGTTTGTTCGCCAGCCTTGTCTTCCTCGAGAGATGCCACTGTCCGCACGGCGAGTGAGAAAAGAGGCGGCCATGCGCTTCCGCCGCCTCGGGCACGCTTACCAGTTATCGCCTGATACTTGAATTGACGCCGCTTGGACATCGAGCTATTTTGTTTATTATTATTTGCCTCTCTCTCTCTCTCTGTTCTTTGCAACGATTTCTCGATTACAAATTGCGAAGAAGGCCGTAGATGGCAGCGATCTCGGCTGTATGCCTCTGTTGTAACGTTAGTACCCGCTTATTATTCCTCGCGTGTTACGCGACCGCCGCCGCCATGCGTGCCCTGTGAGCGATGCACGAAGGCTTAAACGACATCACCAGGGCTCGATTATGAGGGCCCATATTACCAAAGGGGCTCTTAGTCGCAGGTGCCCGATAACTGGCACTGGCGCTGCCGTTCTTATCTGGCAAGCGGCGTACTTAGCATCCATGGCGGAAGCCGATATAGATTTCTCTGGGTAGAGGAGGCGATGCACGCTGACGCGCTGCCTTGAACTTACTTTATGCTATTTGTGCGGCTACGCTGTAGCTTCCTTCCGTCAGAAGAAATAACTCGCTGCGGATCCTCCCTGGCGCCGACTTAGGCACTAAAACGAGGTGACCGCACTATCGAACCGTTATGGAGCAATGGGCATATCTAGCAGTATACGTGTCTTCTCCCCGCCTCAATTAGTTGAAGCGGAGATAAAAGAGGGACAGCTTGAGACACAAACTGAGACTGGCACATAAATTCTATTGAAGTTAACTCTTGTGTGATCTAAAACGGAGCGATTTGGGAAGCCAAATTTATTTATTATTACTTTTTTTTGCATTCTGACGAACCTAAAAGGGCTCCTAAAAAAAGAGACTATGCGCACCGCTGTTATCAGAATGAAACATCATATGCCCATGCTACTACAATAATAAACAAAAGAGGAGAATATGTGGCAGTTGCGCTTATTGTTCCAAATTACGCACGAAGGAAAACATGCGCTATCATTAAATGGTTGCTAAATGCGTCATTGACGTCAGCATCTTACGCCCTGCGCAGAGGCCTGCGGCAAGTTGTCGGCACAAAACTGCAATTTGAAGGGTGCCAATCAGCTGTAACACTTGTCGCGGCCTTTTCTTCTGGGCAGATGACTTGGCAGACATCTTGCGCTGGCAGCGTAATGCATGGGTTTTGCGGCTGCTCTCATTCCCCGTCAGTTACTTGGAGGGTTGGGTTATATTACTCAGATCTTCGGCTTGACCCGGAACGACGCCCGAACGTTTTCGCTATATACGTCACGCATCGCAGCGCTGTATCTAAGGCAGCAGCGAGGTCTTGGAAGGCATCAGTGTACGCTGGTATATGGTAGAAGACAATGACCGCACATCAGATGCGTTGTTTATGACGTCGCCGCTTCCATCTGCGAAGCTGACGCCGATACTTATATCAATCAAGCAGGCGACAGAGCATGTTGTCATATTGCTAACTGGCAGGCCAAAAACCATAGGTGCGCGAACTGTCAATGCCATTGACGATCCATCTTGGGAGGATTACCCAAGTACGCGCAAGGAGGTACAGGTTTTGAGCCAAACGTCCAAAGATAATTCGTCGCACATGTAGGCAGTCGAGAAGGTGTGGCGTCGGCATTTCTGCCGCCGAAGGCCTATGTAGGCAAGTTACTGCAGTTGCTACGAATACGCTGTGTTCAACTATGCCCAATCCACAAACACCTAGCAATACTAGCACTCAGAACGCTGGTAACAAAAGCATTGCCTCAAGCGACCAGTGTCCACTGCTACCAATGATAAGTCAACGAGCGAAGCCACAGCCCAATCCTGCTTCAACTTCAGATTGCGGCCACCATGATAAGGCCCTATAATGAACACTCCCCGAGTACTATTGATTAGCTTAAACATTCCGTCTGCTCGTTGTTCACTTCAAATACTGGATCTCTTGATGGTTGGTTGGTTGGTTTGTTGGTTGGTTATGGTATTTATTACAGTCGGTGTTAGTCCTGAATCTGCTAATAACCAATTTTGAGGAGCACCATGACTGGCCTTTTGCACTCGTTCTGTAAAGAAGTCAACCGACCGTCTATTGGTAGGAATGCCCGAGGCTCGAAATTCGATATTTCCTATCCCCCCCCCCTTTATATATATATATTTCAAAATAAATTTCCTTGTCATCGTCATTTGTGAAACAAACCTTCAGACTGCCATTCGGTTATTAGGTTATGAAGCTTTATTGTGTGCTTTCTGCACGCGATTGCCGCAATATTATCGTTTACTTCAGGTGTGAGCTCACCTATTTCCTTAATGCGCCGACCCCTGCTTGAGTGTAAAAAGGAAGGACCAAAAATCACGCTTGTAAGGTCCTGCACTTCACCTTCGAGATGGTTTAATATAGCGAGACTAAGTGCGGTTTTAGCAGTGACATATGGGCCAAAACTAAACCATCAGTGCCCATTCCCTGGCATGGGGTAACTTAAAGAGGGCTTATAGGAAAAGACGTGTGATGTCCTTTGCGCCGAACAGTGAGCTTTGCTGTTTAATTGATTGGAGTCTTACATTTCTACGGGAGCTGACTTATAGCAGCTGCCTTATGGGTTCAACTTTAATTTCGCGGTCCCACAGCAACAGCATGCTGTGGTTTTCCGATAACGAATCCCATGGACAGCGACCACATTTCAACTTAAGTTAAAATCAAGTGCCTAGGCAAGTCGCACTCTGCCGTCTTTCTTCAACACGTCCACTGGACAAAGTTTGGATCTTTCATGGAGGAGATGTTTCAAGACTGTTAAGACCGTCTTCGTGCGAGGCTCTCAGATCTGTTCGACGATGTCGTTCGAAGCGCTACGTACGCTCTTGAAACTATCCCGAAATCTTCTAAACTTGCAGTCCTATAGCAGCAGCTGCATGCAATTTGCAGTCGGATGGAGAAAGAGAGAGAGAGACAAGAGGGAAAGGCTGGGCGGTTATCTAAAGTTTCGCCCGGTTGGCTACCCTACACGTGGGGAAAGGGAAGGCCGACGCACCAAGTCCACTTACGACCTTAGGTAGGTGAGACATATATAGACATTCAGCGCCATATCAACACACGTCAGTCACTAAGTTCAAAGCTTTCTATGAATCACTTGGCCCACATAAGCCTCTGTCACGCATATTGGCTTGCTGTCTTCGCGAACAACGCCCAACAGTACCACCCCTGAAAGCGCCCGGATCTCCACCAAGGTCGCCGAGAAGTTGACGTATCTGAGGTCTGCTTGAGAGCTGCCGGTCCGCCACCCCCGTTCGCCATGCTTGATCTGTGTGATGCAAAATGTCGCGCGATTCTCGTGTATGTTACATTCCGCCTTCAGTCATCATCATCACCACCATATATTTCACCAAGTTTGGTTCTAATCACTACCTTTTCTTGTCGGAGGCTCGCTTCTTCTCCGAGCTCCGGTGCACCCTTTGCCAGAACGAGTAGCTTCCTAAAAATTAACGCTGGCTCTATAATGAGCTCATGACTTGGTCGGCATAGATCACTGAGCTCGCTATAGAGAGATCCAAGGTTCGATTGCTGTTTCGGCCAGCACTTCTCCATTTGCTCTAAGTTGATTCTTTGGTGCCCTCTGAAAGTCATTATATTAGCAAAAGTGCGAGAATGGCGAGACTGTGTGAAGCGTGGCTCAAGTTGACGCAACATATGAGCGCTTCATGCGTAATCTGCTAGGCTGGATTTTGCGACCCAAATGAGCCCAGGCGGAAACAGTCATTCGTTGCGTGGTCAAGTGTGAGCGGCGAAGGGTGTTCTGAAAGAAGCGTGGGCAGCTAAACTAACGCAAAAAGAAATCGTCGAAGTGGCAGATCTTAACAGAACGTTACAGCCCACCAAAAAAATATATATACTTGAGTGGTGCACGGTGGCGTTGAGTCAACCCTCTTCAGCGCCTCCCGTTCTAAAGGAGGCACTGCATATAAACCATTCAACATGAAATATAGCTCTGAGGGCCACGAGCTTGTTCGTAGACCGCCATACTAGCCACAATGCGTCGCACTCGCGTCACCACGAGTCCGGGCCTAAAACACAGTCGCGCTATTTGACCTGACGCTGAAACATCACTTGGGGCAGCGCAGTGTCCCCTGCTATGTGATGTTAGCCTGCTTTTGGTTTTTATCAGGAGGGGGTGGGGAAGAGGGGAGGCTGAGAAAGAGGAGTTGGTAGGGGAAAGAAGAATGAAAGGAAAAGGAGGGAAAGTGGGGAGATAATAGCTGGGTTATCATCCCGGGGAAGCTCCGGGAGAGCTCGAGGCAGAGGTGAAGCAAGAAGCTTCAAGCACTCCGCCGCACGACAGACAGCGCAAGGAAGAAGCCGATTCCGTAACAACCAGAGGCTGCCCGGAGGGCCACTGCATCCTTGATCTCTCCATATTGAGCTCTGCGAGTACCCCCATAGAACGCAGAGTGAGGCATCCAAACTCTCCTTTATGCAGATGTACAGATGCATAATTTGATGGTGTCCTTTCTGTGCTGCAACGTAGTGAAGAAGTTACGACGAAGTTAACTTTTCTCGCGAGCCCACCTCCAGTGCGGCCGCCAATAGTCGAGCGAGGCACGTGCCTGCCACGCGCGCTTACGGCGGTCACGTGCATGCCACCGAAAGACACTACGTTTCTTCCGGCTGTGTTGAAACACCGCAGCAGCGGCTTTGAGGTGTCACCTATAATGGAAATTATTAATGCGAACCATTCTTTGCCTCGTACCAGGCATGTTCTGGTATAGGCACGTTCCTATCTCGCCTCGCCTCGGCCCTCTTCGATGAATAAACAAACAAATAAGTAAAACTGCCGACAGAGAGATCAAACCTGGGTCTTGGGCAAAACGACCCGATGCTCTAATCGTCAGGGACCTTTTAAGGTGAAGACCTTCTTCACTTCAATTGAAGTTTTCAAGTGAAGAAAGCTGCTTTCTCTTTATGTTCACGGGTGTGGCGTGGCTGCTGGGTTGGTTAGTATATTAGGGGCTATATTTGTGCAGAAATATAAGTTTAGTTGACTGTTGATAGAATGTATCAAAATTTTTAAAACTTCACCGCCCATGCTCCCCGTACACACGGTAAACCAGCGAAGCTGAAATGGGTGGCCCCGGTGTTTATCACTGGATTAATCCCGACTGTTCATTAAAGTCTTCCTCAATTATTGGTTACGTATTTGTCTAGCTTGGCTGCACGAGCCGCCGATCTGCCCGACATTGCCGCTTGCGCTCTGCATCACGGGCCCGGTCTTCTGCCGATGCGTTGGCGCGACGCCGACATGATCTCTCCCGCTCCTGCTCTCGGCGGCTCATACCCACATATCCAACGCGGGTATGAGCCACACGTGATCTCTTTCTTTCTTTCTTTCTTTCTTTCTTTCTTTCTTTCTTTCTTTCTTTCTTTCTTTCTTGTCCCTGGCTCATACCAGCATATCCAATCCGGATATTCGCCACACATGATTTTATTATCGTTAATCATGACGTAGCTGACGAGCATGTGATGTTATTGATGTCATGACCTATCAGTCATGTTAGCCATACATTTGTACCCTTCCATGCCAATTTTGGTATGTACCAAGTGAACGAGACGCGAGTTTTCGATAGGTTTATTTCCGCCGGAGGGTTTCTGTGGTCGAACCAGGAGCGTTTCGCCGAGGCATATACAGCTTAACTGTAAAGCACCGCTTTACCACTGCCGTCCCAGCCAGGTGACAGAAGCGCGTATAGGGTTGCTGTATCCACACTTCGTGGATTGTGTTTGCGTTGTCTATGAGCACACATGCGCAAGCAAACGAAATGAATGCGCGCCCACGCGTCTCGCTTTCCAGCACTCCGACGCCCCTGTCGGCACACTACACAGCGCAATATATTGGATAGCTGCTGGCCCCACGCGTGGAATCTCAGTTGCCCGGAGGATGCCATACTCAAGCCGATTTGGATTCCATCTCGGCGGAACATTTCCGCGCCGGCCGCGAAAGTAAGAAAGAGCGAAGGAAACAGTAATCCCGCGTATGGGGCGCGGGCGTTATCGTCGTCCTCGGACGCTGCATCCCCGAAAGCCAGGAGAATGGCGTTTCCCCTCTTTTCGCGGCTTTGGTGTTGTTTTAGCGCGGAGAGGGAGACGACTACAAAAGAGGGCACGCCGTTCGCGGCCAACTGAGAGGCTCGAGCCATTCTTCTCGGATTTGGCGCCTCGAAAGCGCAGAAGAGGGGCGCGGTGCGAAACAAAGAAGGCAGCGTTTTCGTATTCCAAGCTTGCGCGCGTCTCGGGCGCGCGTCTTCTTGTATAGTGGAAAGCGTGAGTAGAACTTGTGGCGCCCCTCGGGTAGGCGGACGCGCTTTCTGCCTTTCTATCCCCCCCCCCCCCCCACCCCTCACCCCCTGCGCGCCATCCCCTTTCTTTGAGGCGACATGTCGGTTGCGGCATGGGTTCGGCTGCCCAGTATAAACGAGTCTTGGGGACGGACGCTCGCCTGCAGCCACCGTTCTTCGATGGCCGTATATAAGAGGCTTAACGCAGAGGCAGTCAAACTCTGGCCGCGATGCACAATAAAAAGAACAAAAAAGGAAGAAAGAAATGGCGCCAGGATGAGAAAATCCCTTGTGGAGAGGCCTTCACACGCCACCGCAGCATTCTTTTGTCTTCCAATCTCTGATGCAGTTCTCCTGCGCTTACTGCGTGCACTAATTGCTTTTTTATTATTATTTTTATGCAGTTCCGTTCTCGTTTTTTTTTTTTTTTTTCATCTTTTCGTGAAGCACGCGACTGGCCATGCTCTACAGTAACCCTCTTAGTAACCACTGAAAGTGAGCTTCGAGTAGTTGACACTGTTCTCAGAAGCTTATTTCGGTCATCTCAAGAGCACTGTCTTTGCCTGGGGTCTGGCTGACGGTTCGCGGTATCCACGTTATGTTCTTGCATGGCGCACCACTCTCTGCTCGTATCTGCAGAGAGACAGTGGCAAAAGCGTCGGTAAAGGCGTCACATTTTTTCTCCCCTCTTCATCATTTGTTCCACGTTCATTTCGGAGCTTTCAGGATCATGTCGTGCGTAAGCGAAGAGAAAGCTCGACTTTCCCGTATGATGATAATTAAGTCAGACGTTTAAATGGTAGTGGTTGTTTCGTTCGGGATGCATATGGGACTGTTGGCCCGCTTATCGCTTGTCAAAACGGCATGCAACTGACCAGCAAGTATACATTGTCTCAGGTGGAATTTATAGCTCAGTTACTTGAAGGGCCGCGCATGCGCACATGATGCCCGGTGCCGCGCGAGGGGCATGCGGTAAGATCCGTAACCTCAGCATACACGAGAGAAACGAAAACGACTCCCAGTAGCGACTAGTGTGCACGAAGTTTTTTTGCTATTTCAGTTAATAATCAATCTGTCACATTTTGCCTTGTATCGGTCTCCTGATCCCTATTCACAAAATGCTCTTACGCTGGAATTTTTCATAAAGAGAACATTTCAATCAATCCTGATGCTGAACATACTACTAACGAAGAAGGCCGGCCAATGACACTTACGACCGAAAAGCTTTGCGAATTCCGCCCCAAGAGTCCAGCCTGGATATTTTCTGGTGAATAAAGAGAATTGAATTGAATAGCTAAGTGGTGGCTGGGCAGTACTGCTGTACCCTCGCTTTTCTTTCTGGTATGTGAAGGCCTCGAGTAACAAGTAAGCATATTGGCTACTGCTTTTCCCCAACAATCTCCTGCTCCAGTAAATGTTCCCAACAAATGCGTGCAGTGCTTCACGCAATCGACCGTGGGTGTGAATTGTTTTTCGAACTCTCTTTCTCTTTATTTCTAAAGAACGAGTTACGAACTCGTCGCATATGGGTCACCAAGTTGACTCACGTAAGTTCTTCGCCAGAAAATCGAGCTTTTTAGTCCAGCCGACAAGTCACTTTCCGAGGCGGTTGACACCACACTGTTGTTGCTCTTCTTGTGAAATGATAAGAGAGGAAAGCTTAACAAGCGTGTGAGGCGTAAAAAAAAAAAAAAAAAAGGGGGGGGGGGGGGGAGTGGAAAGTCGGAGGGGACAAAACATTGTCTTCGTTTGCAATTTTCCTCACGTTCTGCAAAAGCTTTTGCTATTGAAATACCACTTCAGGCTATCCCGTGCCTTTTTTTCCTCTTGCTCACTTTGCGAAGAAGGGCCGAGTGACCCTTGCAATTGAACCTGGAAACTGTGCTTTGTTTATTTCTTATTTCTTTTTTGTGTCGCTGCCTTTGTAGTACACGTGCTCTCCAGAGTAAAATAAAGCGAAATGTAAATGAAGGTACCGCTTCAACTTTGTTCGCACAATCTCTGAGTTTAGCTATACTACGCAATCGGAAGAGCTAATGCCGCCTGTAACTTTTTAATCCGCATCACACATGCATTGCCGAGCTCCTTGAAATGGCTTTTTTTTGTCCCTCGTCACCAAAAAAAAGTAAAACGTTATTAAACTCACATTGACCTCTTTCTGTCGCTCTCTCGACGATGTGCACGCATAAATTCATTGAAACGTGCTCAGCAAAGTGTTTCGCGTTTCACCTCCGGTGCATTGAAGAAATACTAGTACCCCAGGTTGGCGCTAACAGAAGTGGTACAAAGAAAACAACACAGGACTTTGTGTACGGCATGAACATATAATGCGCTGGAAATAGTACAGAATAATAATTTCTGAGTGTGTTCTGAAAAACCACTATAGGTTGCGACCTTCTAAGTAGGCTGCTATACCCCTTTTACAGTCAGTGCGGCTTCAATCATCCGGAATCAGTACGATATAGACAGGGATGTACTAGAAAGAAAAAAAGAGATGGTGTGCCAAGTGATGAACTCGCAGCTTAGAAAAATAAAATGTTCCGATGACAGGCGTATCGCATGTACGGCACGTTATTATGCCGTTTCACCATATACTGCTACAGCGGCCCCACCAAGATACACTTTGGCTGAGACCCTAGGCCAGCATAATGTTCCCACTATAGTTTATCTACTGTATTGCTGAGGTCAACGCCTTGTCCAGTGCATACAGCTTTAGCTCGTGCTAGCGTTGAGCGCAATTGGGACCACAACCAAACGGAATACGCGTCGCTAGAATTTAACCGCACATGTAACCGAAAGTAATTTTCACGAAGGTTTAGTCCTACACAGCTTGCGCGTTCACTCTTGAGTAGACAATATGCTGCCGTAGACTCGTTAGCAGAGTTAAGACACGTCGGAAGCATCCATGCTCATATTGTGTTGCCACTTCTTTATGACCGATACATGTTCGCAAAATACAACGTTGTCTCCTTCTGCCTTACCATGAGTGCCAAAAGTAAAGGCAAAAAAGTATTGCTGCAAGACCAGTTGTGTCTACTGTTTGAATGGCTCGTAAGCGCGTAATTAATGGGGGGTTAAGTGTCGTTTTAAAGCGAACTACGAAGTGTGTTCACTGCTTGACGCTATTGAAAAGAAATTGAAATTTGAGTTGTTATTTTGCTAGGTTATAAACAATATAAAGGCCACGAAGTTCTGACATCAGACTTGTTAGCTGTCTTCCTGTCTGCCATCTCAGTGTACCGTGGTAAAGCATACGTGAATATATTTAAAGGCACGGCCGTCAGCCAAATGCGAGAAATCGAAGTGCCTGAAGATGTTTTGTGTTCTTGTGCTTACGTCCGTCCTTACAAACTAAAACGACTAACAAAAATCTAACTCAATCTCACATTGCGCATGTGTTCGTACCTTGCATGACCGAAGCGCAAGTATAAAACGCAAGATGAACAATGCCGACAGCGTTCGAAAAGTGCAAAAGACGAAGACGAAAAGGGATGTATACGACAGACGGACGCCCACCTGTCGTATGCGTTATTTTTTTTTTCTCGTGTCTTCGTCGTGCTTTGCGCTGTTAGAAAGCTGTCAGCGACATGAACCAACTTGCCCTGATGAAGGTATTGAAAACAATGTGTTATATCCCTGAAAGTAAAATGCCTGTGAGCATATTTGTCCTTCGAATCTCGTGGAATTCCTGTGGTGGGAATGGTTGGCGGCGTCACTCTAGCTCAAGAAGTATTATATCTCCTTCAGGGAGACGCAAAAAAAATGTTGAGTTATGCTAAATCATGTGGACGTTCTCTTAAATGTTGGCAAGCGAGCTTGCTCACTGCTGAAAAGCGCACCGGTGCACCGACATCAGCTTACAGCCATCTTAATATCAACAATACTTAAGGTGGCGGTTCCACTCCGGCGGCACGAGTCCCCCCGTTTTCAGTACTTTTGTCGCAACCGTGGCGACTCTTCTACTTAGGATATAAAGTTGTCGTGTATACCAGAAAAAAAAACTTAATTCTTGTATATTCCAATTATGTATAATTTAAAGAAATTGATTAATGTGATTTGAAAATAAGTGCTCAAGAACAAGCATGCGATCTACATGGTTTTTGCGAACTGTGTCTCAGTTATGTCCATATTTAGAAGAAACTACCGCATTTACTGCATTGCGGCTTGCTCTGCAGCTTTAGCACATATTTATCTGTTTACTAGACGCAGAAAAATAATGTTGAATTTTTGCTTTTTGGATAACTTGCTTTTGAAGATTGCCAAAATATTGCAACTTTTGTTGTAAACAGCCCGGCAACTACAGGCTCAAGGAAGCTAAATTTTGGATAAATTAGAGTTCAAGAAATTTCCATTTAGGACGCAAAATTTCATTCATGCACCTTTATTAGTTTTCTTAATAATGCGACCGAAATTAAGCAATATTTAGAATTCTGATCTTACTTTTGCCCAATCTTGCGGAAAGTTACTAAAGCTACGAAGCTTCGGTTTAAAACTAATAAATGTACATGAATGAAATTTTGCGTCCTAAATGGAAATTCCTTGAACTCTAATTTATCCAAAATTTTGCTTCCTTGAGCGTATAGTTGCCGGGCTGTTTACAACAGAAGTTGCGATATTTTGGCAATCTTCAAAAGCAAATTATCCAAAAAGTAAAAATTCAACATTATTTTGCTGCGTCTAGGAAACAGATAAATATGTGCTAAAGCTGCAGAGCAAGCCGCAATGCAGTAAATGCAGTAGTTTCTTCTAAATATGGTCACAACTGAGAGTCAGTTCGCAAAAACCATGTATCTCATGCTTGTTCTTGAACATTTATTTCTAAATCACATTAATCAATTTCTTTATGTTATATGTAGTTGGTATGTACAAGAACTAAGCTTTGTTATGGTATATACGACAGCTTTATATCCCAAGTAGAAGAGCCGCCACGGTTGCTCCAAAAGTACTGAAAACGGGGGGCTCGCGCCGCATTAGTGGGACCGTCACCCTAAACAACCTAAACGCTGCTCGAGTTGTCCTGATAATTAAGACTACTTTTTCACTTTCCCCAAGCATAAGCGCAATGCGTGTCGTCTTATGCCTTTTTTTTTTAATTGGTAGCCTTTTCTGTTTATCTTGATGCCTTAGATAATTTCATTTCGCTATATAAAAAGATAAATGTTTTTTTTTTCTTCTAAAACTCGAGTTACGAGGTGCGTAACAGCATAAAGAAGTTGGTCGTTCGTCTCAGGCTATGCTATGCGCTTTATACGTTAAAAAAAAACATGTAAGAAAATAGAAAGCAGTTAAGCAAGCTTACAGTGCTACGAGAGGCCGGAAATCCTTCAAGGATACTCTTTTTTTTTTAATATGCATGTTAGCTTGTAGCAAATTTAGCTATAAGTTAAGAAAACAAGAAAGCGAAACAAGAATAATTGAGGATTTTCTTCAGTACATTGCCGTCATCGCAGAGAGGACCGAAAGTTCTTTTGTGCGATAAAAATTTCATATCCTACACGATCTAAAGCGCGCATTTTTTTTTTTTTTTTTAGAAATAGTGCGGCAGGTTACAATGTCGCTCGATTCAGCCGCAAGCCACCTCATCCTATGCTGCAGTACTGTCTCAACCAGAAATGGTAGCTCAAAACCGCAGTTCGCACAGGCTGCATATCGGAACTTAACGCAGTCTACTACGATGCTCACCATTTGCGATTTAATTACTAGCGGTTGTTGAGCTGTCGGCCAGCTGGCGGTGCGCTTGTCACAGTGCTTGTTCGACTGCCATAGTCACGAGGAAGGCACGGCAGCGTATATGCGGCCGTATATCAGTCTGTGAGCATGAAATTAGGAAAAGAACGAAGGTGGTTGAGGGAGGAAGGGGGGGTTGCGGTCGGCGCCGACACCGGTGTCCATGCCACGCGCTTCCAGGGGGACGTCGGCATCCCGGGACCACCGGGCGAGGACGGCGCCAAGGGCGACAAAGGAGAGCGGGGCCGCAGGGGAAAGAAGGTACGTGGCCCGCCACCATCGCGCGGGCCCCCGACCACGCAGGAGGCGCCGCCCGTTGCGCCGGCCGGGCTGTACAGCAGCTGTAACTCATTGGCACAGCACCGAAACAACGAGCAGGGTTTCGGCGGCACACGCGGCAGGGCAGCACCGACCGCAGCTCGAGTAACTCAGCCTGCGCCAGATCCACCACTGACCTGAGCCGCTTCTGAGCAATCGCGCGCATGCGGGCGTAAGAGCCGCGCCCAGCTACTCTCTGACGTTGAAGTGCGGCCCACTTGCGTAGGCAGAAGCCACCCTGCCCGGCGCACTTTGTGCTCGCTGGATTAATTACTTCCACGGAGTGGAATGCAGTGAGCCGTGCGATGCGTCCCCTCTCCTAAATTTTGTTCATACGCAGTGTGCACTCCTCAGAGCACTGACGGCGCTGTACAGCTTCACCGACGCAACGGCAGCGCACGTGCTCACGTGCGTTCTTCGCGAGACGATGCGCGTGCGTGTGTGTGTGTGGCTGTGTGCGTGAGAACGCTTGCTCTCTTAGCGCGAGTGGTACCGGTACCGTTCTTCCGCCTGACCTCGTATACTCTCCTGAGGTTTGCTGTCTCCCGGTCCCGCATGTTGCATACCGGTCCTTTCTTCTGCCAAGCATCCTTTATCGTTTCGCTTGACGCCATTTTCTTTGCCGCCCATTTGAGCACTTCGTCGCGCTTTCAGGGTGCATCGCATATTTTGAGAAAAGCCACACAAAAAAAGTGAACAGCAGACAGGTATGTTGTTACATTCACGTAACAACGCCCAGGTATCATATTGGGGGAGGGGGGGGGGGGTGTAGCAGTCGCGCTCTTCGCGGCCAAATTTGGGCCCGGAGGACGTCTGCGATATGATCGGCAAGCCCCGTGAGCCCCGGAAAAGCGCGTCCAAGTGCGCCGCCTGCCGACTGCGCATGCGCAGGAGAGCTGCGAACCCGCCTTTATCGCCTGCTTGGTGTTTTCTCCTCCGCTTTTTCGCGGGCCGCTGCTGCGTCCCGCTCCGTGTGCTCCCCCCTTGTGCGTGTGTGTGCGTGTGTCGTCGACCCCGCCCTCCCCAGACCTTCCTCCGACACATTTTGTTTTTGTTTCTGGGCTGACCAAATACTGACACCACAAAACAATTTCACCATCACCCGCAAACGTGCTCCCATCATCAACGAGGCTGCCCCGCCAGTCTCTTTCCAGGTGGGTTCAGTGACCAGTGTCCTGCTCTGCACGCTCCCGTGCAGGTTGGCTCTCCTCTCTTCGGGAGAGCTTGAAGGAGCACTCTCGCGCAGGCGGTTTCAGGAGGCACGGCACCGCACTCCCGTTCCTCCCTTTATTTATTGCTTCCCCCGAAGAGCGCAAAAAATCTCGCTGCCCTGACGCCGTCACTGTGCCAGTGCGACGGCACGTGATGAAAGCACCGGCGAGGCGGCTGGCGCGAGGGCCGTCGTGTTGCCATCGAATCATGGGCGAAATGTCGGTGAATGCGCTCTCGCGTCAGATCGCACTCACAGCTCCTCGTCCAGGTTAGCCGAATGATGAGCCCGTGTGCGAGATCGTGACGTGAACCGCGATAGACGGAGAGATAACAAGTTAAATACGAGGTAGATGGAGAGACAGGCACGAGTTAAGCGAGAGAAATTGCAGATTTGTCTTTTTGCAATGCCCGAACGAGTCACTGGATTTCACGTTGCCCCGAAAGAACGGATGTCGCCTCCCTGAAACCACTGGCGCCATTGAGAGCGAACACCTTCCACCCGCCGCGTTCTTAACGAAACAGAGCGTCCAGTTTTGAGGTAAGTTGCACTTTTCACTCTGGTCGCTCTTCTTTCTCTCTATTCTAAAGTGAAGACAAAAAAACAAGGGCCTGAGTTTTCTATCCCCCTTGATTCTTGTTTTCCGTATACAGTTTCCGTTGCACTTCCTCCGCCTACTTTGCGTTTACGTTTGGGTTGCCCCTTGTGTCGCTGTGCCACACACTCGTGTAACCCTGCCGTCGATTGAAACCCTGCTCTCTTTTATTTACTTATTTTACGCGACGCGGGCGTCGCACGCAGCCCGTTCTCGCTAATTACGTTAACCCTCTACCACTACTAACTCCACCGCCACGTTCGAGTGTGAACTGCTAACGGAAGGCGAACTGAAACAGTGCTGAGTTTGCGTTGCAGCGTGTCTTTTTTTCTTCTTCCTTTTGCCAAAAGTTCTCTCTTTTTTTTCTTTTTGTGCTTTGTCTTTTTTTTTTGGAAAGGCAATTTTACAATCTGGAACCAATGGTTCACTTTCGCGCGTTCTGTACATAGCCAGTCATCCTTAACCTGTCTGCAGAAAAGCGCCGAAAATGTTCGCATTCACATGCGCCAGTCAGTTTCATACAATAAATTTGTCGGCGTAATCACATTTCGCAACGCTGAAGAGTGTGCGAATCGTTCACTGCACATTTTCACCGCCGTTCAGCTAATGAGGTTGACCTTCGTCGCGCGACGATATGACTTTCTTTATGAAGTGCACCCCCAGCGGCCTATATAGAGCCCAGGTGCCGCGCTTAAGCCTGTCACTCGAATGGTTGTCATTTGCAGGCATCGCAATGGCGAAATGAAAATCGACGGTGTGACTGACAAGTGCTATTCATGTGCAAATCTGTTCAAGTAACGCCGCTACGCTCTGTACATCCGGGCAGCAATCGCTCGTTACGCGATTGGTGCCATGGGCTCTTTCATAGCGGCCCTTGGGCTGTACCACGAAGCAAGACTAGACAGGAGTGGGACCGGTTACGGGCACCATCCCGAAAGGGCTTTCAAAATAGCGTTGCGCAAAGAAAAGCGCTGAAAAAAGAAAAGAAAAAAAATAACGCGCGCGGCGCGATGACATTGACGTGCGGCATCCGGGTGCGTCGGGACTAAGCTTCCTGTGCTAAGATCAGGGCAGCTCAACTCACGTCTTTTCCGATACAACCTGGAGCCGACGAGACGCGGCTTACTAACGCATAGCGCGTTTGTGACTCCTGTCTAATTTTGCACCGTGGTCCGGACCGTGGATATCATGTGCGCGCGCTGTGTGACGTTAGCGGGAGTCCGCTGTAACCACCCGCGCATGTCAAGCGCAGATGGTTACTACCCTGCAAGCGCTAGGACTGCATGCATGAGACCCTTCACACGCACGCCAGACAACGGTCTGTTGAGTCACGACTGACCATGCAAAACGCTCTCAGAGCACACTATTTAAACCTTATTCCTGTCGCAATTATTCAGCAGCATTCGCGTGAGGGCGCAGATAGTAAATGTGGTGTCGCCTTTGTCGATCCTGTTATCTCGTGAGCGAACAAACGTATAACATAAGACAGCGTTTACTTCTAATTCGGCGCAGAACAGTAGCATACATACTATGTATAACTGAACGAAAAAGATACCGACGGCTTTATTACCGCAAATTGGTCGTTTACGCTGCAGCTGCGCCGTGAACCAAAAAGCGAATGGTAATAGCTGCGCGATTACTGCAGCGCAATGTGTCGCGCGTCCGCATCATCTCAGCGGTGCTGTAATCTGGCTGCGAGTCAGAGCTGTGCGCATCATTCACCCTGTTAGCTCTCATTTCTCGGACTTTCGCCTCGCAATAATAACACACCGGACAAAAACAGACACGCGCTTTAAGTTCTGAAAGCGACGCCCTGCTCTGTCGCAACAACTGTTTCGCCGGCAGCATGCCCACAAAAGTTAAATGAGCAGTTTCCCGCGCGTCCCGTCGCCTGCCGCAGCCATGGGAGTCTGCCGCGAGGCGGACCGCGAGGGCGCGATAAGCGATGCGTCTGTGAAGCCGGCTGGATGTGTATAGCTTTGACCATTGATGCTGCCAAGTAGAGCGGACGAATCCTTGTCACCTTTGTTTGCAAGTGTCGCGCGTGCCTGTCATGCCAGACAGGGTTGTTCTTGCTTATTTTGTCTCAATTTGCACCCTATACTTAGAAAAGTGTAGATGGGGACAGAGAGAGAGAGAGAAAAAGAGCACGATGAATGACTGTGAGCTGTCGTCCGTTGCTGCCAGCAGTGTTCACTGACCGATGCCGTTGCGCGGCCTTTTTCCACTCTTTCTATCTCCTCCCTTCTCTCTCTCCCCTTAGGGCAATGCTGGACGGGACGGCAGGTCCATCCGAGGCCTCCCTGGACAGAAAGGCGAGCCCGGGGCGAAGGGCATGAAGGGAGACTTCGGGCTGCCCGGACCGAGGGTACGCAGTCCACGCTCACTCTTCCACAGCTCCGTTAACGGCGGTATATATGCTATAGCTTGACGGGACCTTCTCGCCGTCTTTCACACCGCGATCCAGGTTTGCCACGTTTCGACGCATTTTCCCCCGAACTGTCGTGCGCCTCTTTTTCTCCGGAAACCAACGCGAAAAAGATGGGCACTTTCAGGAAGGCATTCGTAAAACTGACGAGCGCTTGACGAAGAAGTTGAGGCCCCGACGCCAACCGTGTAGGTGCTAGCGTGACAGTACAGGCACGCGAATATTTTGCGTGGGAAAGGCTGTTTTCATTGTGATTGAATTGTACGATTTCTTTCAAAACAGGCATTGAAGCCGACCGACTATGGCTATACGTTGATATCGTCTGTCAGCTAAGAAATGAATCGCACTTCAACGCCCTTTTTCTCCTTTTTTTTTTCTTCCGCGCAGGTAAACAATGCACCTAGGTGGCGTTCACCGTACTCAGCACAGCGGAGCGTGGCCTCCGCAATTAGCTCTGAAAATGTTTCTGAAGTTGATCGCGGAGGCTGCAATTACGACGCGCTGTACGCGCTGATTTGACTCGGTGACGATTCAGTTACGTGCTTTGTCTTGCGCGTTGTATTAGTGTGTCAGTTACGTGCTTCGTCTTTCGCGTTGTGCTAGCGTGTGCAGCGTAGTGTAGCTTCCATATGCACGACGGTTGCTCATGGTCATCGACGTTGGTAGTCGTGATGGAGGAGACGTGCCACCAGGCGTCAGCGTGGGTGCATCAACGCCTAAGGGCGCTTTAGCCACAAAACACCAATAGACATTATATATCAATGTGCAATAAACATTACACTACTTCTGTGAAGACACGTTTCACTTTCGTGTTCTATACCGATTCCTATATAAGAGGGATCAACCACATTTTTTTTTTCTTCCGCGCAGGTAAACAATGCCTGTTTAATACATCGAACAATGGTGTAGTATATCATCCACAGGGGATAGCAGTGGATCGTAGCAGGCATTCGATTCGGCCATCACATAGTCCGATGCAGGTCCGGTATTGCTCGGTATTGCTGTGCATAATTCCCGCGTATGGCTTTACTGTACACACGCTGTTTTTGTGCGCACTCGTGTGAGCGGTGAAGGTTGTGATGCCAGCCGTGTAAACTTGCAGTCGCAGAACGTAGCCTTGGCGGTACCGCGACAAAATATGGTAAATCTGAGAGGCCGCCGACACTAACTATCGCCCCTGCTGGGCCAGTTCTGACGGTAAAGTATTTTCTTCTAGCGGCTTCTGCGACAAGGCAGCATATTAAAGGCTATATATATATATATATATATATATATATATATATATTAGAGCCCTCACACGCCGTGGAAAGCGATGCAGCACGGCATGCTTATGTGATGTGTGGCGAAGCGGTGGTAGAAAGCGACGCCAAGTCTGAAGTACGGGCAGACTTCAATGATTCATATCACCCATAAAGCAAAAAATCAGATAACCTCAAGAATAAGCATAGATTGTTCTATCGAGTGCGTTGCGTGCTTGCTCGTCACACCTGAGTGCCCAAGTTATACGATTGAATTCGTATCAAAACGCACATAACTTTTTTTTTCTTCTTCAAAATGATATTACATCATGCCATCGGAAGACCGTCATTTTCTAAGTTACGCAATTTCACGATAATCGATTCCTGTTAAAGGGTATAGTAAAAAGAAAACTGTATTTGCCCACAAAAACTAAAAAAAAATGGATATTCAAGTTGAGAATGCATCAAAAGCAGTTCAGTGCACAACTTTCGAATCAACTCTGTATTGAAAGCGGCTCTTCGATCCCACGGACTGAATTTGTAGAGATTCGCGCGAACATAATTTTTCTATATAATATTTCGTATGAGTCCATGTTTTACTTGGGCAGCAGACGTTGGAAGGGCCGCACAGGACGATAAAAATTTTCCCTAACAAATAATTCGTAAGAAGGCTCTGCGCTGTGGGTCTAAAATGCCATGATTTCTAAAGTAAATTCTCCGACGGTCGAGCGGCGCGGCGCGTCTTGGGACGCTTGGAATGGAATAGGGAGCTTTAGATTAGAAACGTAAACGCCTTGAGTGCGCAAGCCGCACGGCTTCCTGCAAGACCCAAGCAGAGTTTGAGTTATTGCGTACGTAAGCCGGCTTACGTCATTGATTCACGTAGAAATCCACCATTAAATAGGTCAATTGCAGCAGGGAGGGAGCCGGGGTCATCTTCGCCAGCACGCTCATTCTGGCGCATACCGCAAGGTGCGTTCAAGGACACTGTGCCGGTAAAGCAGGGGCATCTCTGAACGAGTGGCTAAAAATTGCGAATACGGTTGCCACTAAAACAAGCTAAAATTAAATTGTAAGGTTAAACGCCTCGAAACTGCGCAGTACGTGGGTTATAAGAGACGGCGCAGTGGAAGGCTCCGGACTAATTTGACAACCTGAGGTTCTTTAACGTGTGCCTCTAAGAGCACGAGCAGCTCTTTTTTCTTCTTTTTCTCATTTTTTTTTTAATTTTGCCCCTATTGAAATGTGACCGCCGCAGTTGGGAATCGAAGCCGCGAGCTCATGCCTAGCAGCAGAATGCCATTGCCAGTGGGCCGCCGCGTCGGGTTGTCGGTAAAACAAAAGATAAGAATTAGTGAAGTAGGCCATACGGGTCTCCAAATAGCAGTAAATCTTGCATATTTTATCTGTATACCGCGTATGGACGTGACCCGCTTTACGATAAGAATACAAGCTTTTGCTCTGCCTTTTTATGTCATAAATTGTCTATGATCAAGCGTTGTGTGTGTGTGCCTTGGCTACTTCATTTTTACGAGCTTCATAGAGAATAAAAAAAAGAAATAAATGGAATAAAACCCAGTGTGGACGTACTGGTGTGATACGTATACGGCATATCAAGGAAAGTTAGCCAAAAGCTCAGCATCGCCCAATAGAATCCAAGCATCCCACAATTCTTGTTCATTAACTTCGGTTGCAATTTTTTTTACCCTCCGCTGTGGCTCAGAGGCTATATGGAGTTCCGCTGCTAAGCACGAAGTCGCGGGTTAGTTTCCCGACCATCCACGGCAGCCGCATTCCTATAGGGGCGGAATGCAAAAAAAAATAAGGCTCGTGTGCCGAGTTATGGGCCCACATTGAAGAACCCCAGGGAGTCAAAATTATTCCTGAACTCTCTATTACGACCCCTCTCATTACCGCTGTGTCACTGCCGGACTTAATTTAAGCCCCGTTATCGTACGCGTATTCTTTGTTGGGCTAGTTGGTGAACCATAGCCGTTGGAAGAAGCGCGCAAATTGATTCACCCACACAGACAACGACAATTCAATTCGAGACGAGCGCTCATCTTTTATGTCCTTCTCCGCGTACGTGTGTATATTTGCACCGCTCTTCCAATAGCTAAACCCCATTAATTCGTAAATTGCTCCATTTTTATTATTTTCCCCGATATTTCTTTCTTGCCATGTTTTCTCGGTCAGCCTTTACGCCGCGCTTCTTTGGCTATACATCATGTAGCGAGTCTGGAGGGGCTGCCTAAGGGGCGTCGACCGGAAATATTCTTAACCGGCCGTTAGACACGACTGTCTTTCGCCCAGGCGCTGCGAATGCGCCGGCGTCAGGCGGCGAGTTCGTCTTTCTTTTTATCCCGGCTCTTCCAGACTCTCGTAATGTGGACACAAGTTTTTACGGCGCCCGTTTCGCTCCTCTCTTCGGGTGCCGAGTATGTGTGCGTGTGTGTGTTTGCGAAGGCAGCGCTCGACCAAGCGACCTGTGCGGCTTGCGCAGGGCGAGAAAGGCAGCGTCGGCCACCCGGGCAGGCCAGGAGAAGATGGCGCCCCGGGAAGGCCCGGACCTACGGTGAGTTTCGTTCGCTCGTGTCTTGGCGTTGATGTTGATCTTCAAGGGTCAGGGCCGAGTTTATCGGGCTGTCTGAGTTATGGTGTCGAAATGTTGGAAGGAAGCCTCTGGCTTGTTTCACATGGGCAGTGATGAAAGCCGACGCCGGAGATGCAAAGAAAACATGCATCAAAACATGGATACCTTAATATGAGAAGCAACTAGACATTTGATAACACGCAGGAAAGCGAAAGTGGCATAACTTTGAGTATTAATTTCTTCAATGAGCTGCATGCTTTTAAATGAAGTGTTGCATGCTTGCATTTCAGGGGGTTACGTCTGCTGACAATTTCATCTGGTTGCTTCTTCAATTCTTCAATCGCTAATGGGAAAATAATTGGTTGAAGATGTTAGTGGAACCGGGGTTGTAAATGCTAGACACCACACGAATTAAAAATGTGGCGTGATGTGCGGATAGGTGGGATGAGAAGTTTCCTATGTAGATGACTGAAGTCGTAAGACTATTCATGAAACAGGCAAAGTCTAGTGATCCTGCGGCGGTGATGTAATGTGTCAAGTCCAATAGACGCTTTAATTTGGGTAACGCTCTTCTGGGGACTGTACGCAGATGCGATAAAACGCGATGCACGATATTGAATAGCTTCTAATGTGTTAATTGGTTATACTTGATTAGAACTCCAAAGCGTAGAGGCGTATACAAGCTTCGTTTGTCTAAAGGTTTCATAGGCTAGTTTTCAGATAAAGAGAGGGTACAACGCAAAGTTTTGTTTTATAAATACTAGGAATTTGCATGTCTCAACTGCTAATTTCTCCATGTGTTAATATCTGTGAGCTTATTTGACACAGTAACGCCTAGGTAACGATGCGAGTCAAGTAGTGCTATACCTATGTGGTTGTTGAATTCAAGGAGTAGGGGTAGTTGGGCGTGTAATGTTTGCACGTTACTTACATCAGCTTACATTTGTTAACGCTGAGTTTAATTAAAGAGTTAGTGCACCATCTTTCAATTAGTGCTACGTCTTTTTGTAGCGCACCAATCTGGTCCTAAACATAAATTATACGGCGGTAAACTACGTCATCGTCTGCGTAGATTTGGATGGGGGAAGAGATGCTAACGGAAGGTCATTAATAAAAAATTTAAAGGAGCAGAGGGCCCTTAACTGAGCCCTACGGAACACCGGAGATGACTTTCGCGGTGTCGGAACAACAAATGCCAACAACAGTGGGTTGTGATCGACCGACGAGGACTGCTCAGCTAATCCAGACTAGGGCTTGAGGGCCAAGGTTTAGACAGAAAAGCTTGTCCATTAGTCGCTGATGTGGGGCACAATCAAAATCTTTCACAAAGTCTGAGTAGATAACATTTGTCTAAATTGAAGAATAAAGATTGAAGTCTACCACGGTTGTAAATTCGAAGAATTGAGTTTCACATGAAAGACCGGGGCGGAACCCATGCTGGTTGTTAATGATAAACATTGATTGTCAAGGTGGGCAGGGGCATCAGCTCCCCCCCCCCCCCCCCCCGAAATTTTTTCGTGCCGGCATGCACCGCCAACCAAAACTACCACCGACGCCGGGAATCATTCTGGATTCTGTCTACAATGTCTTTTTCACGCTCGAACAGACATTTTGGCACGAACATTCCGAACTCGGGCTGGATTTCGTGGCAACGCCCTTGCACCTGGAGTCACGTAACGCAAGGAGCCCCTTCCGAGCCCGAACTTTCAAGGGCTTTTTGATAGCGAGCGGGTGCGTTGCGGCATCTCGCAGCGGCTGCAGAATCTACGGAGCGCATGGATTTTTATTACGAAACTTTATGGGTATAAAGGTCTCATTAACTTTTGACGCGAAAGGTGCACTGACATTTCCAAAGGCGTGCTTTAAAAGATTTTCAATTCTGACCAAGCCGTTCCAGAAATGAAAGCACGCGCTCGCAATCTTCCACACACACGAAAATACTAAATATCACCGTGACTGTGAGCTAGCAGCTGATAATTTTCTTCAAACATTTTCAGGAAGCGTGCCCAATGTGATCGATCAGCTGGACCAGGCAAAGTAAAATATAAGAAAACAGAAGAAAGTAAATAGCCTATTATTGAGGATATTCTTTTTGCGGGCGACAAGGTCTGGCTCTCCGTGGCCACAGGGACAGTGGCCCTATGGATTTAAGCATAGCCCCCGCTGAAAATACAGATATTTTCAGAGCGCTTCTTCGCATGCGAGCTGATTGTGGAGATACATATCTGAGGAACCATTTGGAAAGTTGCCCCAGTAATGCCTCGTATTTAAGCCCAGATGCACAAAACCAAATTATAGAAATTTGTGGTGAAATTATCAAAGAAAGCCTAGTTGCAAAAGCAGGCTGCTTCTCCATACTTCCAGACGAAACGACGGGCATCGCTGGAATCGAGCAGCGTACTGTTTGTGCAAGGTACCTAAGCAAGGATGCTAACGACATCGAGAGAGTGTTTTAGGTTTTAGCACCGGAATAGATTCCCTCTCTCATTGCGACTGCAGGTTCTATGTAAATGTGTGACAAGCTGCTGCAGATTCTAGTTACCCTTCCAGTGACCACTGCCAGCGCAGAGAGAACTATTTTTTAGCAAGAGTTTACTAAAAAAACTACTTGCGCTCTACAATGTCTGTGGAACGCATGGTTAGGCTGGCGCTTATACACCCACAGAGACGCCGGCATCAACGGGTCCGAAGTCATTGACCGCTTCGCTCAACTTCCTCGCCGAGAGAAGTTTGTCCTTTAGATAGCGAAGCAGCAAAAATCAATGCAAGTAAAAAGCTCTGTTCCTTCAGGTCCATAAGCTCGTAATTATGAAAACGTATGACTGTTCGTTAGCTTTTAAAACCGCAGAAATTTTAGCCGTTTGTTCTAGCAGTTAGTATCGTGATCAAAATTATCATGCGAATACGAAAATTACGAGGACATCCATATAACCAATTTTAACCGACCTTGATCATTGAAAGACCGGCCCACACGGCGTTTCCCAACAAACACACTCGTATATAGGGTAGTTCAACTAGTAACGATAGTAAAGTTCAACTTGCCGCATCATCTGTGGCTTTCGTTTGTCCTTTTCTTTCCTTTTTAGCTACCTGCTTTTATTCCGTTTTTGAAACGAAGCAATACCCTCCTTTAATTTTGGCTGCAGAATAATTGTTGCCGCTGGGCAGGCAGTTAAATTACACATTTTCATACTGATTTCTGCATTATTCCTCTATTGTTCTACCCGTATGGCGCTGTCGCGACCGCAGCACGGCCCAACTACATATCACGATTTCTGCGATCCTAGTTTTTTGTTCTTGCCTATAGGTCATCTGTCTTTCTGTGCGTAAAGTTTACTATCTGTGACTGCGCAACATGTTTATTTGTCTTGTTTGACGCATTATATACAGTGACGTTTGCTTAAATACGTAGATTTATTGGAGACTTAGACGTATATTTAAATATCTTGTTGCGAGGTTTTGTTTATACAAGCAATGAACTTTGTTTCCAGCGACTCTTTTTTGCCCTTTAGCGAGTTGTATCTTCGCATTTGTATGTTCCATTCTATCTTCGCATTTCTAATGGATATTTTGCAGAACTCCTACTTTTTATTTGTACTCACTGTTGTGAGTATAATCTCGGTGTAATTACAATACACGACCGGTAACAGCTGCTCCTGCGCAATCAATCCTACGCAAACGAGGGACAGCGTCATAGAGGTTTTTTCCCTGGCCGTTGCATATGTGCAAAATTGTAATTAAGGTTCTTCAATGACAAAGATTCATCAAAATATTTGTCCTCAAGCTTATTCATTTCATGGCCTTTGCGTTTTTTTTATATCAGCTCCATGCACTGCTTTGCTGGTTTCGAACTAATGTAGTTCTAAAGTTCGTGTGATATTTTCTTTATTAAATAGACAATAAAAAACGCGGCAGCGTTTTTTTTTTTGCCACAATTTCTGCCACAATTTTTGGGACATACGAATATATTCTTTTATGAAAAAATACATATTTTACTTTACAGTGCGTATATAGCATTCAATAATTCGTTTGCAGCATCTAATATACAATGGCATCGGCAAAGCAGGTATTATTCATGCATTTGATCCCTCGACAAATTCTATCAGAAGGAGGCCGCACTGCAACCTCAGCCCCCTCCACCCCCCCCCCCCCCCCCCGAACAAACTTTCTGGCTACGCCACTGAAGGTGGGGTATGACGTGCAAATATGTTTTGGGTCCAAGGGGCTTGCAATTGCCAACAGCATTCCTGCGCGCTGATACTTTCCGCAGGGGCAACCCGGAGCCAAGGGCGAAAAAGGCAGCGTTGGAGAAGCCAGCCCACCTGGCCTGATGGGAATGCCGGGGTTGCCTGGACCCCCCGTGAGTGCAGCACAGCAAATGCGTCTGCTCGAACCGTGTCAGACCGTATCGTACTTGTAGCGTAGCCAGCTTTGACCGAAGTATGTTATGGCGTAAGATAACGAGCTCCTCGCTCAATTTATTTCTTGACGTCTTTTTTCAAAAATGGAGGAACTGAGGAAAACAATTCAAACCAGGGCAGATTAGTACGTGCCCAGAGTTAAGCACACCAACCAATGTCTGCACGTGACGTGGCCTTTGGAGCAAGCAACACGCGGACAACCCCGAGTGAAGGTGACATAGATGGATCTTACAGTGGCTGAAGCTTTTGTTCACAACGCTGTGAGGTACATGTCATGCGAAGGCACAATTGTGCGTATCCCTAAAAGATACCTATGAGCGAACGCTGTTAGAAATAATTTGTGAGCCCGTCGTTAGGTAGCTCGTCTATACGAGCGTCAAACAGAAGTTTGACGCTCGTCGCAGAAGCTGTTCTTTAGTCGACGCGGTACGCTGTGGTGTAATATGTGACTTGTCCGTATCAAGTGTCAGCCAGTCGCGACGGTGTAGTATCTTGGTAGACGCGAAACGCCAGAAAGCTCGTGTGCTTAGAATAAGTGCACGTTGAAGCAACCTAGCTGGCGAAAATTATACCGGAGCTCCCCACCACGAAGGCCCTCGTGTGTTGCCGTGTGACGTTAAACCCCACAAATCAATCGTATCAAGCGTTCGCACCCATCATGGCGGGAACGTGTACACGGAGTGAAACGTTCCTTTGCACTGCGTTCACCGCACATTCTGTCACCCTATGAGCGAAGTTGCAGGTTGCTCGAACGTTGCGCACTTAGCAAGGTCGCAGGTTCTGAAGTGTTTGTTCTACGCTGCTTGCGTGCAGGGAAAGCCCGGACCCCAGGGAGAGAAAGGAGACAAAGGCGATGGCGTAAGAGCACTTGCGTTTGCACGCTCGCTTTCCCCTGCGCGTTTGTGTTGCATTGCGCGTGACCTTTTGTGCATCTGTTTCGTTGCAGGCGTCGGTGCGGTACATGAGACAGGCAAGTGGTCCGTCGTCCTCACTAACTGTCATTCCTGCTGACCCATCCCTGCTGCGCCCGCGTGCGCTCCTTTTTCGGGCATGCCGGCCGCGTCATACGCGGCCCGTTACGCCAACCGGTGCTATGATTTAAACAGCCTGGTCCCGAGTATGCGTCTTGTCCCTGAACAGAAAACTCCTGCGCATTTAAAAAAGTCTTTCTGAGACTAACAGAATGCTCCTATTTATTTCGTGATTCAGGAAGTTATACAGTGTGTATTTGTGCTTGCTGTTTTACTTTACTTCGAAGTTGTTGTTTTTTTCAGGCCAACAAAATTTACTCGAATCATGTCAGTGCACATGCATTATATCTGGCCAGGTGTACATCATTTGCAAAAAAAAACAAAGCATTTCATTCATTCATTCAATTAATTACGTTAATTAGCTTCTTAGTTACAAACTCTACGGCACTTGCTTTATATTGGAACGTTGAAGGGCATCGTCAGTAAAGCCTAGTTTCGTGTTTCTCCTTTTCGAATGGCCACGTGGACCGAAATAACTGGCGTCAAATTATTTGTTTAATTTACCCGATTACGCATGCGGCACGAAACACGAAACCAGACTTTGAATTAAGGGGAGGAAAATGTCGTCCACACGACTGTAACGCGAAGCTACAAATGAAACCCGTACCGGTTTCTAAAAAAAGAAAAAAAACAGGCTTCGCAGTTGGGAAAAAAAAAACTGCGATTCATCATGGCCTCTCTCGATCCACGCCCTTAAGCTTCTGCGTTGATATTTTCGTGTTCGCGCTTCATCTTACGCGCCATTGCTTCAGTATTTCACCGTTACTTTAGGCCGCCTGCACGTCTTATTATGGCGCCTATGGCGTGCGCCGTGCGAAACGTTACCTATAGCCGTAATTGGAAGAAGTGCGCGAGAATTCCCGAAACGCTCGCCTCTGCCACGAGATTTCAATTCCTCCGGCACCAGCAGCGGCTGCTTGCTGCGCGGGTAGCACACAAAAGACAGACGCGGCCAGCCACCGTCTGTCTGCGGCGTCGACTAAGGCGCACCGCCGGGATTATTCCGACGACAAAACTGGCTGGCACTGGGCGAACAATAGACCTACACCGGGATGTTTGTCGCTAACTTTGCTGAAGCTTCGCTCTGCCCTTTTTAAGAGCGCATTAGGCCCGCAGATTCATCTTGATTGCCGATGTGAGGCTACGCAAATAAGATGTCTAAAGCTGTTGTGCAGACTCAAGTACACCGTGTCTAGCGGAGCTGCTTTAACGCTCGGGTCAATGGCAGAATACCTCCAGAAACGTTGGGTGTACAGAAAACGAATCTATATGCGTATTCGCGAATAAAACAAAGTGCGCAGACGTTAGGCCTCTGGGAGTTGTTTGACTTCTGCCTCGATACGAAGAAGAAAGGAAACCGAGGGGCCCGATTTGTATTAGTCATATCATAAGAAACCAACAAACAATGACACCAAGAACAGCATAAGCGAAATAGTCTGCAGTTTTTCATTGAATGAAAGAAATTATAAATAGATGGAATTGAAAGTGGATGAAAAAAAAAAAAAACAACAGAAAAACTGGCCGCAGGCAAGATACGACACCATGCCTTCGCATTACGCGTGCGAGGCTCTTGACAACTGAGCTACCGCGGTGCCGTTTTTCCCATCCAC